>NC_056743.1:1120572177-1120637177 GCF_019279795.1 Protopterus annectens
TGGAACAATGTATTTATTCTGTGGAATTCCTCTAAATAATAACTTAAATTTTTAATATTATTAATACTATTATTGAAATGGACATTGATTATCAAAGAGTGTTTAACTACCACTGTATATAAAATATTTTCAAAAAATATATTATGAAAATGTATGGAAAAAAAAATAAGAGGGAACACGTATTTGGATTTTCTAAGTATAAATCCCATGTATAAAAAAGTGGCATTGTTAAAAGCTAATTTACTAGGGGTACTAAGGTGGACAACTAAGGCTGATGAGTTTGAAACTAAAGTGACAGAGATTCAAAAACTTTTTTTTTTTTCAGAAAAAAATTACCTAAGTGAGTTGCAACACAAGGTGAAACATGAAGTTAAATTAGAAAAAGGTGTGTATGCTCCTGTCATTTATATTGGAGCCAGGGGCATATGAAAAATAAGGGATCATTCACGAGTTTCAAGTCTTGTAGAAAGCAGGAAAAAGGAAAATGGATCACAGTAGAGGAACAATCAGATGTGAATAAGAGCATGGCTGGATTGTATTACCATACAATGCAAGAAATACAGGTAGGAAGACAGGAGCTGCAGGGGTTCATTTTACAATGAAAACCCTAAACCGCGAATGCTCACATGAGCAAAAATGCAGGGAATCGAAAGTGGGATTGCGGGGTCATGTTACAGCGAGGAGTGGGATATTTGCCCTTTCCTCACTGTAGTGCGACCTCGGAGTTAGAATATATAGTTAGCAGGGGGTGTGGGGGGCACATCCCCCCACAATAGCAACTTTAATCACCGGCATTTTCGCTCATGTCAGTGTTCGCGGTTTAGGGTTTTCGTTCTTCTAATATGAACCCGAGCTGCAGACAATGAGGTATAGGGGTAAAGTGGATAGTGCTGGTGTACCAGAAACATGGGTCATTGACTTGAATTATTAGACAGGGAGGTACCTAGGTAGAGAATATTTATGAATTATGAGAGAATAAATAATAGAGTTGAAATAGTAACCTGCACAAAGGAGAGCAACAAATATAAGGTTAGAAAGGAAACAACACAACATCCCATGAAGGCAGCAACAATGTCAGGGTCAGAACCTAGGGATATGTTCCCCGGGTATTAAGGCATAGAATGGGCTGCTGTTGGTTTATACAGTATGTAAGTCCCAAGACATATTAAGGTATGAGACATACAGGAGAGACTGAAGGAGATAGGCCATAATAACAGGGTTATAGTCATGGGAGCCATGGGTCTTCCAGAAGTAGACTAGGATATTCTGAGCTCCAGGACAGTGAGAGAGCACAAAGTGACTGAAATATGCTACAATGCGGGGTTCAGTTTACTGATGCAGGCGTATACCAGAAATGATGGAGGTGTGGATGTGATCTACCTGATCATCAACAAGATCTTTGGCTAAGTTCCACATATGATGCAGAGGAAAACTAAAGGGGCATGTAGTTAAGATCAGGATTGAAGGAATAGACCATGGCATGGTTAAATGATAGGCTACAGAGAGTTGTGGTCAGAGAGAAAGTATCAGATATAATAAAATGACAAGTGGAATACAACAGGGGTCAGCCCTAGGTATTAGGAAGTGGCAAATGGAATACTGCAGGGGTCTGCCCTAGGTAGGAGAAAGTGACAAATGGAATACTATAGGGTTGAGAAAGTGACAACTGGAATACTGCAGGGGTCAGCCCTAGGTATGAGAAAGTGACAAATGGAATACTATAGGGATCAGATCTAGGTACAAGAAAGTTTCAAATGGAATACTGCAGGGGTCAGACCTAGGTATGAGAAAGTGAGAAATGGAATACTGCAGGGGTCAGCCTTAGGCCTGTTACTTTTCAGTGTTTCTTTAAGGCATAGCTGAAGAATCAGGGAACTGGCATAATCTCCTGGTTGTTGACACAAACTTTGAGTGGCTCTGGAGAACAGAGGGAAAAAGTATGGAGAAGGATTTGGAAGGGTTAATGAAATGGGCAGCGAAGTGGGAATTGTGATTCAGTAAAGACCAGTGCAAATTACTGCACCTTGGCAACAGCGGCCCTTGTGTGAATACCAGCTGGGAAGACTAGAACTGATGTCAATACAGCAGTAAAAAGGATCTGGAACTGCTGATCACATGTGGAGTAGGCAGAGTTTGAGGCAGAGGCATCAGACAAAATGTTGGACTGTGTACTCAGGGGTGTAGACTCCAGAAACAAGTAGGTAATGCTCCCACTATACTAGATTGTGGTTACGCCACAATCTGAGTACTGTGTGCTGGTCTTGAGGCCATACAAGGACAATGATTACAAGCTGCAGTTAGGAGTCCTGAAGCCTGCAATAAATAAGAGGGAAAAGGATATGACAAGTGAAGTAACTTCCTAAATGACGCTAGAAGAGACGGGATGACATTTTATGGGTGTGCAAGATCATTTCAGGGAAATTTGAATGGGTCCTGATGAACAGGGGGGAAAAAGAGTGAGGACGGCATGCATGCTGCAGATTGTAAGTACTAATTACTTATTTTGGATTTTCAAAAGCCGTTATTCATGGAGAGAGGTGCGAGTCATGAAATGGAATAACATTATGAATAAAGAAAAGGACATCTAAGGAAGCATTCAACGAACAAGCCAAGAAGAGGTGAGAGGAAACCTAGAAATGAAAGAGAGGTAGCAGGTCGAATGCATTTATTTTATTGAACCTTTATTGAATTATCACCTAAGACACATGCAATCATACATTTATATAAAATAAAACAAACTACATTAACATGTTCCTAGTTACAAAGAATGCACTTGAATCTTGACTTATAAAGGCATATTGTCTCCTGCTGTCAAGTAAATGGGATATAATTACTAAGGTTAGAACTGAAATAGTAGACAGCAAGGCTCTCAGCTTTATTGCCTCTGTCTTATGGAATTCTAAACCATGTCTGATGTTAGATAATAATTTACACTCTGGGATAAAGATCTCCTTGAAGATCCACCTTTTCCTTCAGGCTTTTGCATGCAGTACCTTATGGCTGTCTGCTGCATCATGCTTCTAAATTACCATTTAAACTTTTGATAATGCGTCACTAATTTGAATGATCTTACTGTTGTTTTTCCTGATATTTTTTATAATTTTAAAGGGGATGGGGGGTTGGCATGATAGTTGTTTACCTTACAGACACAATTTTATTTCTTATTTTTTTTAGGTTGCAGAGAGATTAGTTTCTTCATTGAATCATATAATTTCTATGTTACTGCTAAAGTGTGGGGATGACACTGTGGTGCAGTATTTCGCATTGTTGCGCAAAGCTACCAGTTGTCCTGTTTATTTCTTGGCTATGAAGCCTTCAGTGTAAGAGTTGCACATTTCCCCTGTATCCCCCAAGATGTTTGCTGTGTACTTCGACTTTCCCTTACCTCCCAATGATATGCTGCAGGTGAACTGGTAAGCTTCCAAACTGTATACAAGTGCATGCCACGTGTGAGTAAGTGCATACATCATTTGAGAGTATAGCACCCCATACAGGATACGTTTCTATATTTTACACTCACTGATTGTCTAGATGGCCTCTGCTTTCTTGTGACCCTGAATTTTATCAAGTGTGTAATCACTGAATGAATGAGTGAATGTCTATGATGTTGGAAAACAGTTTACAATATATAAAAGAAGAAATGTGTAGATTCTGTGCTTTTCATATATATATATATATATATATATATATATATATATATATATATATATACACACACACACACATATATATATATATATATATATATATATATATATATATATATATATATATGTATACATATATATATATATAGCTCAAACCTCACAGCTCCAGGGAAACTCGATCATATGGTCTCAGTCTCAGGCATATGAGTTTTGAGTTTCTGAAAACTCGATCATAGGTTCATAGGTTGGTACTAGGCTATCGGCCCTAGGGCCTATGCAAGCCTAGCCATAACAATTCCCAATTCCCTGGATATTTCTTCCCACAATATTTACTTCTGTGGGCCCCTGTCTAGCAGGGCGACTGACATGATCCCCGGGTTGAATTTCCTATCTCCCATCCAATCATCAAGGTTCCTTTTGAAGAAGGCCAATGAGGCATTCTGCTTGACATGTATGGGCAGTCTATTACAGAGTCTGGAGAGTCTCTGGGTCAGGAACCTATCCCTCCAGCATGTTTTGTTCATTGTGATGACAAGGTTTAGTTCCCTGGAGTGTGTGGCTCTGAGGGATTGGGATTTCTTTAAGTGGAGCATGTCCATCAGCTCAGGGTTTGACATGGCCTTGTATGTTAAGCAGAGATCGCCTCGAAGTAGACGATATGCCACAGAGTATAGCTGGAGTTTTTTTAGATGGTCAGCATATGGCATCTGTTTTAGGCCTGTGATTCTTTTAGTGAGCTATTTCTGTGGCCTTTCCAGCTGTTGCAGATGTCTTGTGAGGTACATACCAAATGGGGCATTATACTCTATAATGGGTCTAACGAGGGATGAGTACAGTGGGACAATGACCTCCTTTTTCTGGATGAAAGCACCATATTATAAATACTGTGCCCATGTGGCTTATTATTGCAGAAAAACTGAAGTGCCCATTAGTTTGTATTGCTTTGTAGCAGCAGTGACACCATGATTGAGAGGGTTCCGGCTTATCTCCATCCCCAGGGTCCAGTTTCTCTTGAACAAGGGCCAGAGGCAGTGCTCTGCTCTGCTCTGGTCACGGGATTTTTATTCCACAGCATAGGGAGTCTCTGAGAGATAAATCCATCTATCCCTTTATATATTTTATATTTTGGTGGAAGCTTGCTTCGCTTATGCTCATGGTTTGGTGGATTTGGTTTTTTGAGGTTTGTATGTCCATTGGACATGGCATGCCATCAGGCTTGTTGTATCACAGCATGTCACCTCTGAGCAGGCGGGCGAGCTCTGGCAGCGCCTGGTTTCTTCAATCTGGCAGCATATGACAGATTTGTCCTTTTTTCTCCTTTTTGGAACTTTTTTTGTCTCTCTCAATGATGCAGATGTCGGAGTGAGATACATCGGGGGGCATGTACTGATCTTGAATTTGTCTGATAAGTGAAAGAGTACAGAACCCAACAATGACCTCCACTAGAATCTGATGTGATCATGGTGGGCAATGTAGAAGGTCTTCTTTCCACTTTAGCAACGTGAGTGTCAAAAGAAAGGCCACTGTCAACCTGGGTCCCCAGGTCCCTGATAACATCTTCTGTGCTTTAAGCCCTTAGTGATGAGGTGTGCCACATAGAAGGATTTCCTGACTGTTGTGGTGATGTGGTTATCAAAAGTGAGACCACTGTCCACCTGTGTCCCTAAGTCTCTCATCATACTTTCGATGTTTAGTGTCCTGCCACATATGTGGTAATTCATGGGTACATGTTTTTTTCCAAAGGAGATAACTATACATTTCTTGGCATTAAGCTTGAGCCCATGGCTCTGGCACCAGGCATCTGTTTCTGTAAGGCCTTTTTGTAGAATATCCACATCATTTGGGGATTCAATAATGGCTCCCAGTTTGCAGTCATCTGTAAACTTTGTTAGCCAGAGTCCCTTAGTGTTGGCCTGTACTCCAGAGACGTAGATGCCAAGCAAGAGTGGTCCCAGGACTGAACCCTGAGGTACTCCACTTGTCACTTGTCTGGAGCTGGATTTGGAGTCGGCTACTTTTACAGTCTGGGTTCTGTCAGTAAGCCAGTTGGCAACCCATCGAGTGACGTAGGGATTTATGCCCAGCTTAGTAGGTTTATCTATGATTCCAGAGTGGGGGATGGTGTTGAAGGCCTTGGCGAGGTCCAGATAGGCTGTGTGGACCACCTTACCCTCGTCCACAGCTCTGGAGACTGATTCGAAGAAGTCAATCAGATTCAGGAGGCAAGATCGGCCCTTCACAAACCCAAACTGTGTGGGGTCCAGTGTTTGAAGGTTGCCAATGTCTTTGTTTATAAGTTCCATGCTAATGCGTTCCATGCCCTTGCAGATCAGGCTTGTCAGACTGATGGGACAGTAGTTCCCGGGATCCAAGGTGGATCCTCCCTTGTGGAGTGGGATAACTGTAGCTGTGCACCACTCACTGGGCACGAAGCCTGAGGTGAGGCTATGATTAAACATGACACTTAGGTGAGGTGCCAGTTCATTTTGTAGTTCATGTAGTACACAGCCTGGGATGTCATCTGGTCCCATGGATGTTGTATTCTTAGCTTTGGAGAGTGCGGTTTCTACCTGTGTGGCCGTGATTATCGGAATTTGGCAATCTTTTGGTATTGAGATGGGCCCTTTAGGGGGTGAGAGAGGGGTGAAGTTGGCACTAAATCGATCTGCCAGGATAATGGCAATATCCTTGGGATCAGTATATTTAATGCCATTCTGTTGTAGCTCAGAGCAGATCTGAGCATTGCAATTTAGATTCTTGACATAACTATAGAATGCCTCGTGGTTGTCTTTGGAATCTTTGGCAATTTTATTTTCGTAACTAGCTTTTGAGGATTATATGTGGGATCCCAGCTTCTTACTGAGGCTGTTGAGGGAGTTTTTTGCATCCTGGGATTTTCCTCTTTTCTGTAACAGTTTCTTCCTTCTGTTGTATAGTTTGTTTATAGCAGTGGACCACCAGATTGGCTTCCTTTTTTTGGAGAAGAGCATCTTGGTTCTATTTGGGATGGCACGATTCATGCATGAGTGGATGTGCTCGTACAGTGCCTTAGTGTAGGATTCTGCAGTCGAACTTCCAGATCCCGTCTGCGTGGGTGTTGTGAAGTTTGTCACTTCTGACTTCAGTAGCATGAAGTTGGCTTTGGAGAAGTTTTTATAGGAGGTTTCCTTACTGGGGGGTGGGGGTGGGATGTGGATGTCAAAGGTGATTTGCTTATGGTCAAACCTGACCAATGAGGGGGTGACCACTTGTGTGGAGCATATATCTCCCATGCTGGTAAAGACCAGGTCTAGGATATTGGCTCCCTTGGTGGAACAATGGATTAGTTGATCCAGGGTGTTGGAATTTATGAATTCCACGAACCGTTGGGAAAAGGAGTTGGTACCCGAGTAGTTTTCCCAATTAATGGCAGGGTAGTTGAAATCACCCAGTATTAGGCTGTTTGGTTGTATCTTAATATTTTCCAGTATGTTTAGAAAGGTATAGTGAGAATCTTGGGGCATGGTTGGGGATCTTTAGCAAGCTATAATTTGGATTGCAGTCTTACCTTGTGTTAGTTACACCTGGAGAATTTCAGATGCATTGTGTTGGGCAACTAGCATGGAGGTGTGAATATCCTTGGTGAATATGGACACTCCTCCACCTTTAGTGTTTCGGTCTTGGTTTTGTGGCCGAAAAGTGTGGTAAGAATTGTAGCCTGGTATTGCAGGGGTGCTCTCTGGAGCCTTGAACCAGGTCTCAGTTACTGCACAGATATTGATGTTCTCCATTTTTAGGAGTGCCTTGAGAAAGTGCATTTTGAGGTTTAGACTTCTAGCATTGAGTAGCATTACCTTCAGATTTTGCATGCTTGTATCTGTTACGGTGGTGGTTTTATCCTTTGAACCTTGCCTAAAAAAGGCTCTATAGGGGTGGCAAGAGCTTTAGCCAGTAACCTGAATCCCAGGGGTGACAGGTGCAGACCATCTCTGGCAAAGCATCGTGGTTTGTCGATCATGTCTTCCCAGGCAGACAAATACTGGAGCCCCTTTGAATGACACCAGAAGCTTAGCCAATTGTTGAAGTCAATCATTTTGTCCTTATACTGTGGTATCATTTCTGGGTGAAGGCAGGATGCTACTCAGGGCTAGGGTCATACCTGCCTGGGTCACATGATCCAAGAGCTCTTCCATGTCTCTTTTCATGTAGTCTAGGGAGGTACTTCTCAAGTCATTCACTCCAGCATGGACAATGACAGAGTTGTATTTGTACTTGTTGTGGAGTGACTTGAGTGCATGCATTATGTGGCAGATCCTGGCAGCTGACTGTAATTTTCTCCTTGTTCAGCCTGGTGAGTGGGACATCAGTGTGCCTGACTATAGAGTCACCTATGACTAAAGTGTTGGGTACACTGTCTTGCCTTAGGGGCTGTTGTTGGGTGGCACACTGGTGTTGTGAGCTATGTGTCAATTTGATTGTGACTGGTGTTTGTTTGCGTTTCGGCTTCAAAGGTCCTTGTTGCATGGGCAGGTTAATGTTAAGGGCCTCTGCATATGTGGGTTTAGTGTTGCTATGTGTGGGTGTTGATGGTGTGGGTTTTGAAGGGCTATGAGTTGCTTGAGGTGTAATGCAGGTGTTAACCTTCTCCTCTTGACTGTCTAGCACAATCTTGGCCGGAGAGAGCTTAGCTTCCAGTTTGGCTATGTAAGTGCATCTCTCGCAGGTTGTAGCATTGGGTGGTAGGAGGAAAGGATTGTCTGTGTACATGAGGCAGTTGTTGCACTGCCCCAGTATGCCCAGATTCACCAGGTGGACAGGAGAAATCACCGGAAGCTGACCCTTGGACATGCCTGTTTAGGTGCTTTTTTGTAAAGTTTAAGAGCTGTTTTCTCTTACCTTTGCAAGGTACTCTGCAATTATAGGCTGTTTAGTGCCTATGATTAATTTCTCCTTATTGACAAGGACGTCAAGGAGAGCTGAGTGCTTGAATCAGTTTCAGGCTTCCTAGTGCTTTCTTGTAAAGTTTAAGAGCTGTTTTCTCTTACCTTTGCAAGATACTTTGCAATTATTGGCTGTTTAGTGCCTATAATTAATTTCTCCTTATTGACAAGGAGAGCTGAGTGCTTGAATCAGTTTCAGGCTTCCTAGTGCATTCCAGCAGGTTCTAGAGCAAGTGCTAGTCACAGGGGTTCAGATTTTAGTGCTACTACTGAGAAACCAGCTAGTTATAAGGAAAAATTTGAAGGGTAGACTTTCTGGCACCTGGAATAGTTTAACTGTAGCCTCGCAGTGCTGCACGATGTGAAAAATGTGCAAACAGGTGTTTTTAAGCCAGAAAGTTGAAAGGGATAGAAATCATCCCAAAAAGGCTAATAAAATTACAATTTCAGAGCTGGAAACCACTCCTCTAGCGTTAGATAGGCAGTACAATGCTCACCACTCCCACTGGTAAGCAGTAGGACTTCACTCTACCACAGCAAGGTCTGGATAGCTCTGAGCACAGAAAATAAAGTCCTGAGACAAGCAAAGCCTGGGATATGGACTGGCTAGAAAAGGTGGGAAACAAGCAAACAAGATAGTATTTTTTTTGTTGAAACAGGCTAAACAAATTGACTGAAATATGCTACAATGCGGGGTTCAGTTTACTGATGCAGGCATATACCAGAAATGATGGATGTGTGGATGTGATCTACCTGATCATCAACAAGATCTTTGGCTAAGTTTCACATATGATGCTGAGGAAAACTAAAGGGGCATGTAGTTAAGATCAGGGGTTCAAATTTTAGTGCTACTACTGAGAAACCAGCTAGTTATAAGGGAAAATTTGAAGAGCAGACTTTCTGGTACCTGGAATAGTTTAACTGTAGCCTTGCAGTGCTGCACGATGTGAAAAATGTGCAGACACACAGGTTTTAAGCCAGAAAGTTGAAAGGGATAGAAATCAGCCCAAAAAGGCTAATAAAAATTACAATTTCAGAGCTGGAAACCACAGTAAATAAACACAGAAAAGGCTAACACACTTGAGTGTGTAGTCCTAAACAGTAAATGCAATTAAAACGTAGCAATTTAAAACTTTTTAAATGAAGCAAGGCAAGTGCACAACTGAAAAATGATTTAAGAGGCAGTAACACAGCAGAATAAGTAGCTAGTTGACATAATCAGAGAAGTCTATATATATATACAGAAAAGCAGCTAAAACACACAAACACTTCAGATGCAGTGCAACCTAGAGCACTTGAGTTGTAGCATTATTAAGGCAATTACAGTTATAATAAATGCTCTAAAATATACTCTATATTTCCAAAATGTTTGAGAAGCACAGTCAGAACCAAGGAGATTCAAGCAAAAATGTATTTTTTTTTTAATTACACTAGACTGGAAGGAGTGTCCCAGATCAGATTTACAGTAGGGGTGGGCAACTGCAAAGCCACCAAGTATAACAGCAAGAAACCAACAGGGAGGGAAGGTGGGGACAACAATACTAAAGCTATTATCCTACAGAGAGTAAGCACTACAGAAAGCCACAAAATGAAAGTTTTTAAACAGATAAAGGAGCAATGAGACTTAGGGATCCATATATCTAGCTATATATATATATATATATATATATATATATATATATATATATATATATATGTCAGATTATCGAAATTTTGAAACTTCAGAATTCATATGGATGGATCCATATTAGATTATCAAAGTTTCAAAACTTCAAAAGTCATATCGTTGGGACCATATGATCGAAGTTTTGAAACTTTCAACGTTTTGAATGGAGACTGAGGCACAGCATGGAACTGGAGATTTACCCTTTTTCACAATGTAGTGCAATCTCGGAGATGATATATTTAATTGGCAGGGGGTGTAGGGGGTGCATGTCCCCCTGCAAAAACATTAAAAACAGAATTTTTTTGTTTTTTATTTTTTTTATTTTAATGTGCAAAGTTCTGAAACTTTGATCATATGGTCTCGGCCATATGAATTTCAAAGTTTCAGAACTTTGATAATCTAACATAGATCCATATTTATATGTCAGAGATGTAATTAGGGTAGGGTGAAGAGGCAGCAAGAGCTGTTATGGGGCATGATTGGCATTGCATTATGAAACTGTGAGGATATCACGGCTTTATAAATCAATGCAGTCATGGCTGAAGTGTTGATGTGGTGATTTGACTGCAACAAGCTACTTGTTACATTTGAAGCAAGCAGCTTAACTGCAATTTCAGAGTGCATAGGAACTGTTTTTTGTTTTCTGCTTTTCAATTTTTAGAAATTTTTTTGCTCCTCAACTTTGAACTGGGGGGAGTGTAATCTGGGGACTTGCACAGGGTGCCAGATTACCTAGCTACAGTTCTATAACTGTGTTGCATGTTCAGGGAGATAAGTCCCCATTACTGAATATTGTAGCCTTGACCACTGCATAAGATATATTAGTATGTCTTTTTGTTTTTGGGTAGGGAAGAATTTCCACAGTAACCGCAAACAGTAGGTCACCTTGGGCTCTGGATGGTTTTCAAACCATGGGTGCTCCACATATACTTTTTTTGGACCACAGATACATGTTCATGTTCGTTTGGATTTGCATGCTGTCATTATATTCTACCAATGCTTATATTCAATTACAGCTACTGGGCTGTATACACCTCAAAGATCTGATTGCGATAAAAAGTAACCACAATAAAGTAGTCCAACTTGCTTTCCACAAATGCATGCTAGTCCTGCAAAGCAGCCTAATGACTGTTTAGGATCCTAACAGTCAGTGACAGTCATTCTCATTCACAGATGGTCCCTGTACCCAGCAATTATAGCCCAATTTTTGACTGCTTGGATGTCTGACAGTTGTGATAATAAAATATATTTCACACAAACGTACATTAGTTTTGCAAATCCAGACTGTTTAGACTCATCAGACAAGAAGATAAGTTACTTTATCCACACTAGTTCATAGGTTCATAGATTAGTACTAAGCTAACTGCCTTTGCGAGCCATTTTAAGCCTAGCCAATTACCCCTTGTGAGACTCAAACCCTGCACCTTGTGTTTGCAAGGCAAACACCTTAACCATTAGGCCACCCTCCCAACCCCGTCACTTAAAGCCAGATTTTAAAATGAAAAAAAAAAAACAGGACTTGAGAGCAAGTTGCTTTTATCTACAGTCAGCACCCACTTCCTTATTTAGTAGCTACAATCCAAAGATTTCATGAAGCATAGACCAAAACATAAGGCAAAGTTTGAGGCAGTCTTCAAAACTGAGATTGTCTAGACATAGTAATGCCTTGCTGAGTCTAATTATGATAGTTGCCAAAAAAGCAATTACTAGAAAATGGAAATCAAAGTCTAAACCAAACTTACTAGAAGCAGTGTATACAGTAACAGAGATAAAACAACTGGAATTGGGAAGTTTAGAAAAGGGTAGGTGCAAATTACATGGAAAAATAGGAATTGTGGGAACAATACATGCAGAGGGGGAATGAGGTTTAAAAGAAGGCAGGATTTGAATGAGCTATATAATGTTTGACTGCCAATGAATGGATAGATTATAAGCGATTTATAATGTTTGCAAATAAAATGATGTCAATATGGTTTGTGATATATAATGTTTGCAACTAAAATTATGTCAATATGGCTTGTTTTCATTTATATAAATGTATTATTGCATATATCATATGTGATAATTTAATAAAAATGTTTCTTGTTTAAAAAAAAAAAAAAAAGACAGTAAGTTGCATTCATCCACAGGCAGAAGATTACATATTCAATCAATAATGTAGATGTTAAAGTTATTTATTATCAATGTTTTTATTATTATTGATTTACTCTATTATTTACTGGAGATCTGTAGAAAAATGTCATCTTGTGAGTCCTGATGTTGATGCAAGACCTCACACACTCTTACACATAAATGGCTAAATTAACATGCAGGAGAGCTAGTGTAGGTGCATACTAGTCCCATGTGCACCCTTAAAGTCATGGGTCTGGGCAGCCACCCAAAATATCCCTGTTATAGTCCTCCACTGGCCACAAACTCCCTCCAATGCGCATGCGCGCACACACACACACACACACACACACACACACACACACACACACACGTATATCTACAAACTCTCTCTCTCTCTCTCTGTATATATATATATATATATATATATATGTATATGTATGTGCGTGTATGTAATAGAGAGAGAAAGTGATAAATCATGAAACGAAAACGTTTTTCATACCGATAGCTTTTTCCCTTAAACAATTCAATAGTATCCATAAGGTTAACCTACACAGTAGGTGTCATTTTTTTTTCCTGTTTCAGCACTTGCTGCCATGACAGTAAACAGTATGGATCCATCCAGACTGGCTTCTGCCTATCTGTGTTATGCCACCAGTTCAAAGTTACTTGGCTTGCAGTCCAGCTCACCACTGAGGAGCCTGGCCCAAATTCCTAGTTGCCCTTGAGCACTGCCTGGTTAAATCACTTGCACAAGGTAGGGCTATGGAAATCAAATCCTGTACAACAGGAACTACAGCTGATACCCTTAACTGTCTGCACCAATTGCCATAGTCGGACTCTAAAAAATGCATATTAAATGGGCTCAAGCAGCACTTTTGTATTCTAACTTTTTAGTAGCCTGAGTGAAAAACCTGTGCAAAGTATTTCACTCTAAGGTACATTCTTAACAGCCACACTAACACCAACAGTTAAACCAATGTAAGGAAGTATCTGAAATGATGAAATCTATCACCTCAGTATCAAATGAAATTCAAAGCAGAAATGATTAAAATCACTTGAAAGGAGAATGACTACAAATGGCAAAAAGAGCTACATTTCCATATATTTAAGAAACTAATGGACGCAGCACAACAAAGCCATGCAAAACCCAAATGCTTCAGATGAAGCTACCGGTTAACTTTCAAGTTCAGAGGCAAATCTTGGTTATTGCAACAAATAAGCAGCTGTCAGTCTGTTCCTTGGAATATACTGCTACACATTCACCATAGCATCCATTCTTCCACTAAATGCATCAGCTCAGTCGTTCTACATGTTAGTTTGGTGAAAACTGAAATAAATGGTTTTAGAACTTTATACTATTCACCACTGCAAATGCACTCTTTCAAAATAACACCAACATCAACACATAGAGCCACATCTCATGGAGCTTCTAACACTAACCCCATAAGGCAATCCACCACACAATCCAACATTCTGATCATTAGAGACTCCATTATGAGACACATTGATATCCCTCTCACCAGGCTGAGTAAGGAGAAAGTCACAGTCAGTTGCTTATCATGACCTCGGATCCGCCACATTACACACGCACTCAGGTCATTGCAGCACAAGTACCAGTATGACTCAGTCATGGTCCATATGAGAGTAAATGGCCTGAGACATATCTCCATAGACTATATTAAGAGACATCATGGAGCTCTCGAAATATGCTTCTTGAGCTGGTATGAGCCCAGCACTGAGCAGCATTTTACCTTCTCCAAGGATGATGCCACAATACAAACAAAAGATGACTGACTTTAATAATTGGCTTAGTTTCTGGTGTCATTCTAAGGTGGCGCAATATTTGTCAGCTTGGAAAGAGATGGCCAATAGACCACGTTGCTTTGCCAGGGATGGTCTGCACCTCTCCCCTCTAGGCTTTCAAATATTAGATAAAACACTGTCTTTCCCCATAGTTTTTAGGCAATGCCAAACTGAAAGTACTTCTTTCATAGTAAACCAAAACCAAGAAAATCTATAGGTATTACTGCTCAATGTTAGCAGTCTGAACAAAAAACTCCACTCCTAGAAGTGCTGTTCACTCTAGAGAATGCTGATGTCTGTGTGATCACTGAGACATGGTTTAAAGCCATGGAGAGCACATCAACAGTGCAAGGTTATAATGCCTTCCACACATTTAGACCAGCTACTAGACAGACAGGTACTAAAGGTGAAGGTGTCTCTATTTACATCAAAAATAAACCTTAAGGCTTGTCAAACAGGGCAATGCACTTGAGCTGCTCCATGTTCAAATCACCACAGGCAAAACTGAATGTCACTTCCTTGTAAGCTATAGGTCCCCCTCTATGATCCCAGAAACCCATATCATGTATTTAAAGTTATTGGAAACACTCACCATCAAACCCAATACCATATTCATAGGTGACTTTAATCACCCTACTATTAACTGGGAATCCTATATGGCATGAAATGAACAGGCACAGAGATTCCTGGACTTTGTAAACACAAACTCCCTGAACCAGATAGTCAATACAACAACCAGGGGTGCAACCATACTGGATCTGGTCCTCACTAATATTGGCAAGTGCTGCACATTCCCTATTGTAATGTCTTCCCTGGTAAGGTCTGACCACAAAATGGTCTCCTTTGAAGTAAAAATAAAACCTGGACCTCCAGCTAAACCTGGAATATTTAGGAATTACTCTAATGCTAGCCTCCTGCTATTAAATGATAACCTGGCAAAATTTCAAGCCCCCATAAACCGTGACAACACCGCTGCCTATGCACAAATGTTCACAGAAACCCTTTACAAGCATGTTAATAGCTGCATAGAGGCAGCTGTACCCACCAGGAACTAGAACAGAACTAACTAAAAAAATGCCACCCTGGTAGAATCACAAAATCAATAGGCTGTATAACAGAAGGAAGAATATCATGGCAAAAATTAGGAGGTGCAGCACCCAGCAGGATGAAAGCATGCTCATCAAACTAAACAAACATCTCAGAGGAATATTAAGTCTACCAAAGCCAAATTTTAGGTAAATTTGGCCTCCCAGGCCAGGGACAACCACAAAGCATTCTTTAGCTATGTCTGCAACTTCAAAGGTAATACACAATTGTGTGCAGAGCTCATTGTAAATGAAGCCACCTATACTGAGCCAGAAGATATAGCAAACCTATTGATCAATAAATTCAGCTCCAACTTTACCCCTCTCGTTCCCTCAATCTTCCCTACGAAAATACCATCAAATATAACTCCCCCCTTCTATCACTATGGAACAGGTCCTTGATGCTCTCTCTAAGGCCAAGAACTCTGCATCAATGGGCCCAGACAATATCCCAGGATACCTTCTAAATAGCATAAAATGTGACCAATCAGGGCCTCAGGAATTGCTATTTACCTGCAGCCTCCAAACAGGCTTCATGCCTCATGAATGGAGAACAGCAACAGTCATCTCTCTGCACAAAGGTGGACCATCTACAGACCCTGGAAACTACAAACCCATAAGTCTCACTAGTCTTGTATGTAAAGCCATAGAAAGAATTGTTATGAAAATGATGAATAGTGATATAGTATTTCATTGCAATATGGAAATGTGGAATTGTTAAAGACTGCATTAAGGCATAAGGAATCAGTTTTGATTATGAAATATAATACTTTGTTTCCCTATGGGTTAAACAAAGAATGTAATTGGCAAAGTTTTATATAGCTATGCTTTACCTTTAACAGGAGATAGAATGTGTTTTATTAATTAATTGATTGATTGAAATGTGTTTAAATGAGATATATAAGGAGGAGTTTTTTAAGTAATCAGGTTTTTTACTCTGTAAAGGCTACGGCCGAGGCGCTAGAGAAAGTGTTTTAGAATAAATAACTTTTGTTTGGAAAGTAGAGCTGCTATTCACTGGTCTATTTTGATTTGGTTGTTGTTCAAATCTTGGTTGGTCTTGTGGTGAGGTTCTAAGTGATATAGTAAACCTCCAGACACTGGACACAGCACAGTTTGATTTTGTCAAGGGCAGGTCATGCCTACTCAACTGGTGAACATCTTTAAGGTAGTCACCAAAGCAATGGAAGAGGGCAAAATGGTTCATACTGCCTACCTTGACCTGACTAAGGCATCTGACACAATACCCCACTCAGGCATTGTTGATAAACTCAGGAGGTTAGGTAAAAACTGGTATATCACCCAGTGGATAGCCAACTGGCTCACAGACAGGACCCAGGAAGTTACAATTGGGGAATTCACCTCAACAAAGAGGCCAGTCACAAATGAAGCCCCTCAGGGATAAATCCTTGGATCGCTTCTTTTTGGCATTTCCATCGCTGAAGTCAAGACCAGTGTCAGTAGTTTCTAGATGACTACATTTGCGGATGATTGCAAATTAGGAGCTGTCATTGAATCCTACTCTAACATACATGTTCTCCAGGAGGGGCTGACAGAGACAAACAACGGGTGTCAGAGCCATGGACTAAAACTAAATGCGAAGAAATGCATAACAGTATCCTTCAGGAAGTCATCCACCCCTGTTAACTATCATGTTGGAAACACACCCCTTGGAGCTGACCCATTAGTCAGGGACTTAGGGACACAGGTAGCAAGCTTGTCTTTGACCATCATGTGTCTACAGTAGTGAGGAAAGTATTCTATCTTGTGCAACTTATAAACAAAGGTATGGGATCTAAGTCCAAGGAAGTAATTGTTCCACTGTATTCAGAATTCATCAGACCTATCATTGAGTACAATGCTCCCTTTGGTATGTACCTAACCAGGCAGATCCAACAACTGGAATGTCCACAGAGGTTCCTCACTAAAAGAATACAGGGTGTAAGTAAAATGTCCTATGAGACCACCTCAAGGTCCTATCCAAGTATTCTGTCTCCTACAGGCTGTTGAGGGGGGAAATGAAATCTATGCCTGACATACAGGGCATTGTCAGATCTCACTCTGATAGACCCATTCTAAAGACTTAAGCCTTGCCTTTGATATAAACAGGGCCTACTGGAGAGACAGGTATGTATCCCAGAGACTACCCTGTCTCTGGAACAGGCTCCCCATCCATGCAAAGCAGAGTTCCTCCCTAACCCAATCCAAGTGCAACTTAGACAACTAGATGGGGAACAGGAAATTCATCCCTGGTCTGGCACCTATGTCTCTAATGGACAGAGGCAACCTGTAAATGGTTAATCTCTGAGGCCCTAGCTTGTAAATGTTTCATTTCCCAAGCCCCTGCTTACACTTATCAAGGGTAGCAGCACTTGTCAGAGATTTAGGATGCATGGCTAGGCTTAAAAAGGCCCTTGTGGTCATTAGCCTTGTAAACACCTATGAACCTACGAACCTAAGATATAGCACTAAAATGAAGGAGGTGCATTCTGCTGGAGATGATGCTATAATATTGTTTAATATATTTGATCTTGGTAAAGAGCATTAAACTGACTTGGCTATCACTCAGGACAGAATTAAAGAATACTGCAATTCTAAAAATAACTGGCCATGTTGCAGGTCTTCAGTTCAGTTCCTGAAAGAGAGCTAATATTTATTTTTTTTAAATTTATTTTTATTTTATTTATTTTTTGCTGACCAAGTTGGTCCCACTAGGCCAATGTCCTCTTTCCAGGGGAGACCTGACGTGGTACTCATACTGACTAGGGTAAATTTGGCCAGAGCATCAAGGCTGCTTCCCCTACACTTTTTTGACAAGTACCATGGGATCTTTTAAATACACCTGAACTACCACTGAGTCAGACTGATGGGGCATCTCATCTGAAGGACAGCATACTCTGGAGTGGAAGATCCCTCCCTGTGCTGCACTGAAGTGTCAGTACAGACCATTATTCCAAATACCTGCTTCGGAAATAGAACCTGCAGCCTTATGATCTTTCAGCACTGAAGGCTAGTGTGTGACCCTTTGAGCTACTAACATAAGAATGTTTTCACCATGTTTACTATCCCACTGTTTTACATGCCGCAGGTCTATACTCCCATCACCTTCTTCCCTACCATTTCCTTAGTTATACTTTTTCCTTCTCCTCATAGTAATCATCAATTCACCCCACACTTCTTTATGCTCCTTACATAGTGACCCTAATCTACAGTTTTCCTCCACAGACAGAAATGTAGCAAATGCATTGCAAAATCGTCCAAACCATCTATTGTAAATCTTGCTTCTGTTTGCAAACTTCTGCCCCCAATTTCCAGCTACTCCACCATCAATGTTTTGGTCTTGTTCCTTTGGCTGTATAGCTGTCTCATTCGCTCTGCATCAGCATCTGTCTGTTCCTCCTGTGTCTTCATTGAAGTTTGGGCCTTCTGCTTCATTTGATACTAAGCATTTTGTTTGACTGTGCAGCATTTGTTGGCATCTACTGGCACAGTGAATGCCTTGCAAACCTGACTTGATTTTACAGATAATGCCTACCACTGTGTGGGCACTGGTTCTCCCTGGTGTCTGCTAACATAAAGCATAAGTCAGATGTTCCAAACATTATAAGTTGATATCACAGCCTTTGCCCCTTAAAAGCCTTGCTATCATGGCCTAATCTAACTGACTCCTTTATTCTTTATGTAAACATCTTTTGTGTCACTCAGTGTGTTCCACTGAAGGACCTAGTGTGCTGAGAGTAATGGCCTCATGCAGTTGCCTCCACTTAGTTATTCCTGTCCTTACAGTTTGATCTATTTTTTGGGGGATGACTAGATCAGAACTATAACAGTGTTTACCATTTGGCTTTAAGCATTTAAGTAGAGCTTTGGCAGCCATATCAACCACTATGTTAACAAAGGGGTGGGCAGATCTGAACTACAGATTCTGATGCTGTGCTCAGAAACCTAGTCTACTACAACAAAATACTAAACCTTGATGGAGATCCCTTCTTGAATGGATCAGCAAACTCAGATGAGATGGTAATTTTACACTGAGACTGAATACCACTCCCCAAGGTGTAATTTATAAAGCACACAAACTTTAGACTTTAGCCAGAACCTTTATTTTCACACTGTACATACAGCAATGCATAATCAGTGTTATGATCTCACCACTGGAAAGAGCATGTTAACCAGTAAACCATCATGTGCAGAGCCTACTTCTGCAGTAGGGCTTCATTATGTGCAGCCTTGTTGCTCTATACTTGCTATGTACCAAGACTAACGTGCTTCAGATAAGAGTGTGACCGCACATAATTTACATTCAGTTATACTAACAGTCTTGATAGAAGTTGTCATGTGATGGCATCATAGTAGTTTATTTATTTTAAATTATTCTTTTACTCTGTGAATTCTCTTTGTTTAGATTAATGTGTTTGAATGCTTCATAATATATGGCCCTGTTTGAGAGTTCAGCTTTGACTAAACTGACATTTTGCTTTCAAGGAGACTGAAAACAACAGAGATATGGAAAGTTTAGTTCTGCCCCACCTTATAAAATTATGTTAGATGACTATTTTCTTGGCAATGATTTTAACACCATTTCAGTTATTTTTTCAGTCTGACATTTTAGAAGCTACCTATGATATCGTTGGAGTAATAGAGCTCCATGCTGGCAAAGTAACATGAATGGTGTTCATGAACAAAATATAGTGACAGTAAGTAAGCTATAATAGCATAGAATGTAACTTCTGGTGTACTGTATGTCTTGTATTTATTTATTTTTTTTGTATATTTTCTTGTATAAGTTTTGTATAATTTCTTGTATGTTTTCATATAATCTCTGTATGTGCAGCTTTTCTCCCTGGGCCTCCAGTGAAAAGGGGTCTTATCCCAGTCGGGCTTTCCTGGTAAACAAATGTAAAATAAATAAATAAATAAAATATGCAGGTGCATTCTGATGTACTGTACCTGTATAGCACACAACATAGGCAAATTTCTTCAGTAATAATATTGTCACATCTTATATTCATGTCGATACAGTGTTAAAAAATTGTTCAGTTTTGCAGTATTTGTTTAAACTAAGGTGAAAGAGTGCACCTTGTATGTTGGGCACTGCAGTCATCACATTACACTTTTGGTAAAGAAGTGGGATGAAAATTACTATAAGTTAAACAATGGTGAACACAAATTATTCATGCTCACCATGTCAAATTCTGTAGTAAAGTAGAACTTGATAGTACAGTACTATAATACAGGGATTGACTGTACCCTCTCTTTATCTAAAAGAGGCCCTGCTGCATCCACTTTGTCACAGATCACAATTTATGCCTAGTCTGCCAGCGAACATAGCCTCAAGGAGTTTAAATTATTCATCTCACAGCCTCACATGGCAAATTATTCACATCTGTACAGGGAATGTATCCTCCCAACCCAATTTCAAAGTAAGCTGCTGTTGTTTCAAGTCCTCTGAAGTTACAATGCTAATGGCTCCATAGAGAGTTGAACTATATATATCCACTATAATATATATAAAACTATACTTCCAGTGGTCTCTGTTCTGAGTTTTCCACTGTTGCTAACACCTGAACTTTTTTTTTCCATTAGCTGACATTCTTCTTTGGTGATTAGGATAGTGAGGTTTATTTAGGGTTGATTTCTGGAGGGAGAATACCTGCCCCATTATTTGCAGCACTTCCTATTTCGAGATACTTAATGTGTTGTAAGTGCAGAGAGAGGAATGGTTTAAAAAAGTGAAACTGGCAATCTATATACTTTGCGTCTTCCAGCATAGAATTGCATAAATGGCAAAGAGTATTGCAGCAGAATAAAAATAAGAAATCTATTAGATTACTGGAGTCCTGAAGTTTATTAACAAGAAAAAAATAAGAGGTTGGAAAGACACGTCTGCTTTTCAATATCTTGTAATTTCAGAATCCAGTTTGACTCATCAGTCCCTACAGCACAAACTGCTGACAAGTTTCTTAATCTCCTGGCTGTATAATCACAGACTCTTAATGAATGCGTCTTAAACTAATGTGGTGCTTTTTTCCACAGCTAAGAAACTAGATTCTTGCACATCTATTCTTCTGAAAGATGTTAAAGTAAATGCCATACTAAATGCCACAAAACAAACATACTTTGACCTAATTCTACACCCCACGTCTTTCTCCGTGCTAAAAATACCACTACTAAGGTTCTAACCCAGTGGGAACTTTATTGTATTTCACATCTGCTATCTCCCACAGACCTGCTAGCTATTGCCGTAGTGTGCTCATACTAACTCTAGAATATGGTCTCCCCTTGCTCTGCCTGCACTCAGCCAAAAGATACCCCCAAAACTATAAGCCACCAAGAACAAAATATACAAATTAGTTCTGATGGAAGAATGGCACTTGCATCATTGCAGCCTTTTAAAACAAGTGAACTTGCTCCCAATAAGTCAAAGAGCTACAGATCTCCAAGTTACATTAATGCATAAGATCCCTGAAATTGGTGACTGCCCTCTACTAAAAAAATACTTCTAACCAGATTGTCACTTAGCCCTAAGAAGCTCACAGGATGAAAGTCTAACTCTAACTAGAACACGATTAAAGAAAAGAAAAGGGGTGAAAGAGCATCCTCAAAGTAATTTGGAACAACTTTCCCAGTGAAGTAAAGTGTAATCAAACTCTAAAATTCAAAGCTGCTGTTACAGTCCACTTTCACAAAGAGACTGACTGTACATGTTTCCTTAATGCAGGTTAGCAAACCATCATTTTAAGGAATCCTATTTTGTTCACCAGTTATAGTATACCACTCATCATCATCATCATCATCATCATTCTCTTTCGGCTGTTCCCGTTAGGGGTCGCCACAGCGGATCATCTCTTTCCATTTCTTCCTATCCTCTGCATCTTGCTCTGTCACACGTCCTCTCTCACCACGTCCATAAACCTTATCTTAGGCCTCATCCTTAGCATCTTTCCCAATATACCCATCATCCCTCCTCAGCACATGTCCAAACCAACACAATTAATCCACCACTACTGTTGCAAATATGTTTTGTGTTAATGATATATATTGCTATTTAAGGTTGTTAATGTACTTAATAATGTTACGGCACTGCTGCTGCTAATTATTTTGTTCTTTTGTTAATTACATATTGCTCCTGGGTTGTGACTGAAAAGGGTCAGCAGACCAGCTCATGTACCTGGTTAACAAATATATATATATATATATTTATATACATACATATATATATATATATATATATATATGTGAGTGTGTGTGTGTGTGTGTGTGTGTGTTTGTGTGTGTGTGTGTGTGAACGTGCGCGCACCCAATACAGAGTCAAAAGCACCAGTTACTTCAAGTTGGCTAATTTCAGTGATAACTGTGGACAATAAACTGGACATGCAGTAGCTTGCATATGTATTCCTGTGTTATATTACTTTCTTGTAGTGCCATGACATTTGGGCTTTGGTGATAGGCAGTGAACTCTATTGTCTTGTGAAACAACTGTTTTTGTAGCCTATTCAGTCCAGCATGATTCTGTTGATGATTCTGTTTATGTTGCTGGATCTCTGGAACTTGGATCACATATTAAAGAATCTGCAACATTACATGCACTTGTCTTTATCTCCATGGTGTATCAGTATAGCATGATACTGGAAGCCTGCCTGGATCACCAGGTTAGTCACAAAGGACCAGTTAGGGTTTATTATGGCAAGGCAGGCAGCAGACATGCATTTAACCATGTTACTCTTCATAGAAAGAGAAACGGAGCAACATTTCTCTGGGTTCTTGTGTAACAATACAGTTGGGGTGTTTCAATGGAGAATTGATTGCACCTTCTGTTGGAAGTGATGGGAGCAGTTGGTTATTTGTGACAGAAATACTTGTGTAAGCTGAATGTTGCAGTGAACTGTAAATTATCAGTGGGACTACACAGGGTTTTCTACTTGTTTGTGTGTTTGGGGATATTAGACAGAACAAAGGCAACATGCAGAAAGAAAATTGTAGTGATTAGAATTTCTTATAATGTTACAGTGGAAGTTATTCTCCACCGAGTGCTAAGTTTCACACTAGAAAAGGTAATATAGCAATAATGTTGCCATGAAAACTGATAGAAAGAGGTGTGATGAAAGAACAGACTCCACAAAAGAAACAATATATAATGCAGACAGACAGTGCACAGGTAATGGGCTTAATAATATCTGCAATTAATTTTCAGTAAAAGGGGGAAAGAGATGGAGAGAAAATAGTCTGGGTGAACATATTTTATAGAGCACTAAACTGAGGATTTAAGGCTGGGAATTAAGTCGTGAAGGTATGACATGAGAAAAAGATAAAAAAAAAAAAAAAAAAAACGATTCATGAAGAGTGTTTAATAAAATGAGACAAGAAGCTCCTGAAAGAACAACAAGAATGGGAGAAGAATATTAACAGTACAGGTAAAGAAGGAGGCACATTTTTAGGTTATCATTTTGTGAAAGGTAAAGGTGCAAGATTTGAAGAAAGGGGTAATAAATACTGCCAGGTAGTTCAAGAAGGCAACAAATAATGAAAGAATGTGGAGTTATTTTCATTAATGGTGTCAAAAAAGGACTGATAAAACCAGAACTGCTTGCAGGAAGTAAAGGTAAAGTCCAGATTACAGATGGACTAAAGCAGGTGCGTTCGTACCTCTCAAACTGGAAACATCAAATATCCGGACAAAGGCCAATAAAAATAGATACAAATCTGCATGCTAATTAACATAACATTTGCATACATAATTGTGTAACCCCACCCACTCCAATGGAATTGTGGGATACCACTTTTCAAACACAAACTGAAGAACAGACAACCAAAATATGGCCCTAGAGTCCCTCTGCAGCTATTCCAGTGTCCTGTTACTTGGCTATTTTGCCTCATTTACCTTAAACACTGTAATGTGCATACTGCTTTACTTCTACAATTGTTTGTTTGTGTCTTTCGACTTTTCCCAGTTAGTGGTCGCCACAGCTGAACTCCGGTCCACTAATGATTGGTAGTTGATTTTTACGTGCCGAGTTACCAGCCCTGATGCACTACCTTCAACGAAGGTACGCCCATTCATGCATGTCTCCACACAGAAGACGCTCTAGCTGAGAATCGAACTGGACAGCGTCTTACTGTGAGGCGACAACGCTACTGCAGCACCACATCTGAATTTCATTTAAAACTTTTATTTTACATTTTATAGCACAAACACTAATAGACATCTGTTAAACAAATCAATACAGTCACACAATGAAAACAGACTTAGCATTAAAACTTCTCTGCCCTTGAAACTCACATTCATTGAAACAGCATTGAAACCCACATTCAAAGAAAATGCATCTGGCCAGTGGTGGATAAAGATTACCTTTGGGCTGTTTGCACACAAAACATACACGTGTTCTTTGATACACCTTCCTGACTGTATTAAATTATATTCCTTGTATAATACAGCACAGTGAGCACACCTGTTAGAGTACGTTTTAAATGTATTGTTTTGAACATTTTTCCAGTAATGAAACAAAATACATGAAACGTTGATGGCAAAACTGCCCAATTCAGAACATTTCTATCAAACAAATTTACTCAAACTTCTAAAATCCACCAGTATCAGTAAATATGCACAGTCTCTGCAGAAGTAAAAGTCATCTAAATAATTCCACATAAAAGAGATATGTAATGAACGAAGAGGTTGCTGCTAGCAAACAACTTTAGATTTCATTGTTTCATCTACAAATAAAGTGCCTGTTGCCCTTGAGGAATAAATTGCCCATGTTACATTAAAAAAAAAATGATAAGCTAGTAATATTGCAATAGGAGCATACAGCCTGAGCAACACACCACTATGCCAAATCATCTGTTTCCTGAAACATAGGAAGACCGAAACTTAAATGAATATCATTTAGTGAATTCAGTTCTCACCATAGCTCTCAACCTCTTAGCACAAAAAACCTGGACAAAGCCAATATTGGGAGAATACAGCCCCAAAATAGGGACACATTTCAAATATTGATTGCATAAACTTAGAAAATTGCTAGAATAAAAGCTTTTGTGTTACCATGAATTTTCTGAAATTCAAATTGCTGTCATTATTTATTGAATTCAATCATTCACTGATTTGACATAAAAATCCAGAAAATCACAGATTTTATGAGGAATAAAAATATAAGGCAAAAATCTGGATGGTTTTCAGAAGTGGTGATGGGCAGGGAATTCAGGCTCTTGCTACCTTTACTCAAGGTACAGGGGTTGGGCCTGAGTACCTCTAGCCACCAGGTATACTTCATTGGGGCAAGACACACACACGCACATGCACGCATGCATGCACACACACACAGACACACACACACACACACACACACACACACACACACACACACACACACACACACACACACACACACACACACACACACACACACACACACACCAGCTGTCATGCCTGCATTCACTCACTCAGTCTCTCTGATCACTCACAAACACACCCACTTCAGCTTTCATACCTGCATTCAGTCACTCTCTCTCCGATAGCACACACACACTCTTCAGCTGTCATGCCTGCACTCACTCACTCTCACTCTCCAATTGCTCAAACACACACACTTCAGCTTTCATACCCACACACACTCACCTTGCAGCACAATAAATAAATATTCACACAAATCTAAGTCTAGCTAGCAGTTCCCTTGGTGGCAGCTTGTAATGCACTCACCCTATTTCCTTCCTGACTTGTACCTTTAACATTGCAGGCAGCACGGGCAGGAGTAATAAATAAATACACATCAATGGCTTGCAGCACAATAAAATATTCAAACAAGTCTAAGTCTACTATCAGTTCCCTTGTAAATGGTGGCGGTGGAGTTAATTTATTATTATACTTCTAATCTATTCCAAATAGATTAACGTTTATTCTAATAATATTTGATTTTCAAGAGCCCTGGCCCCGTTTTACTAAACTGTATCAGCTCATTCACTAAGCACTGGTGCTTCAACAGGACACCACGTATTACTTCACTGAATCGGGGATAAAGCCAAAAAAATCATGAAGGAATAAAGCCTCAGAGCTGGGGAGCAGATTTTAAATACTGTTTCAATGTAGTTTCAAAATTGCTAGAATAACGGGGTTTGCATTCGCATGCAAGGAGGCAGACACTCAGACTTTAGTCATTATTTCATTATTGCAGTCTTCAATGATTTCCTTTTAGGATGAACAAACCAGATTTCTAAACAATTCTGCAAAATCAGGCACAGCTACAACATGGGTTTGCGCCCGGGAAGTGCCTTCATTACAAGTCTTGGTCAACTTTCAGAGTTGGACAGCGGCGAGAGGAGGACAGAGCCCTGACTACAGACAAAGTGCAGGCAGAGATTATAAGTATAACCTGAGTTAAAACAGCCTTATTTGAAATATGAATCACTTGAGGCAGCATGAGTAATAAATAACACATGCAAATGGTTTGAAGTTGCAGCACAATAAATAAATATTCACACAAAGTCTGTCTAGCTTGCAGTTCCCTTGGTGGCGGCTTGTAATATACTCACCCTATTTCCTTCCTGACTTGCAGCTTTAACATTGCAGACAGAGCAGTATGAGTAATAAATAAGTATTCCCTTCCAGGCCAACATCACACGAGAATTCCTTTTGCATTTGTAATTCCCTCGTTCGCAAATATACGTTCCAGCTGGAAATGCTTGCCACACATCCTCCAGCTCAATTCCGACAGGCTGGCAGGCTATTCACAGAGCTGATGTCATCATGAATGTGATAACGTCAGGTCAAAAGGTGGAAAATTTAAAAAAAGAGCTGGGAAAATTGGAAATTAAGGGGTGCCACTCGGGAATCGTGGCACCTCATTAATTTGGACCTCAAAACCAGTAAAAACTGAGAAATTCGGTACAGTTGAGAGGTATGGCTATGTTTTGCAGTGAACACCTTGAGCACCTTTTCTAAAACCTCAAACCTATCAGTACACTTTATTGAATGGACATTGTGAATAAATTATTGTCCTGAACAAGAATGCATGCACAGCCTTTTACCCAGGGTAGGCCTGGACAACATTTTTGTTGAAGCATTCCATACAGTGCTAGGCCTCTCAACCTGTAGACATGGAACATAGGAACAAAGACTGTTTAAAATTAGGTCCAATCGGCAAAAACTCTGGACATCTAATTAGCATAAAAATGTAAATACCAAATAGTACATAACTCTTCCCCACTTCCAGTAGAAATGTGGGATACTACTCAGAAACACGTTTAAAAAACAGAGAATGACAAAAATGAAAAATAAAAAATATATAAGCAAATTATCAAAGAGATACTGTAAAATCTGTAGACTTTAATGAACTCTATTACAGAATTCTACCACACAAGGTAATTTATTTTGCTTCTGAAAATGGCAGATTAAGATGTGTGCCCTCTTTCTTCAAATTATTGTCATCACTAATATGTTGGTCATGTAGTGTGGTATTCTGTGTACTAGACAATTTCAAAAAATTACATGTGAACAGGGGATTCAGAAAACTGTGTGAAAGGGTAAAACAAGCCAGAAAATTGAGACACACCTCTAAAAGCAGATATAGGTTCATAGGTGTGTACTAGGCTAATTGCCCTGGGGCCTTTACAAGTCGAGCCAGTGCCTCTGTTGAGTAGAGCCTGTGGAGTTATCCCCAGGGTGAATTTTCTATTTTCCATCCACTCATCAAGATTTCTCTTGAAGAGGGTCAGCAAGGTGCTCTGCTTGACATGTATGGGAAGTCTATTCCATAGCATGGGCAGTCTCTGGGTTATGAACCTGTCCCTCCAGTACATTCTGTTGATTGTGGTAATGAGGTTGAGGTCTCTGGAGCATGTGGTGTGAAGGGATTGGGATTTCTTTAGATGTAGCATTTCTAACAGAGCTGGGTCAGACATGGCTTTGTAAGTCAAGCAGAGATCATCTCTAAAGAGGGATATGAGAAAGAGAATAGTTGGAGTTTTTTTAGACTGTCTATACAGGACAAGTGTTTAAGGCCTAGGATCCTCTTTGTGAGGTACTTTTGTAGCCTCTCCAGTTGTTGCAGGTGTCTAGTGAGGTACATGCCAAATGGGGCATTGTATTCGATGATTGGCCTAATGAGGGAAGAGTGGAGGGAGACAGTGACCTCTTTCTTCCTGGATGAAAAACCCTTAGTAATGAGATGTGCCACACAAAAGGACATTCTGACCACAGTGCAAATGTGGTGATCAAAAGAGAGGTTGCTGTCAACCTGTGTTCCCAGATCTTTTATAACGCCTTCTGTCTTCAGTGGACTACCATCAATGTGGTAATTCATGGGAACTGGGTTTTTCCCAAAGGAGATGACACATTTTTTTGGCATTAAGCTTAATGCCATGGTTCTGACACCAGTGGTTGGTCTCAGTGAGGCCATTCTGTAGGATGTTAGCTTCACTTGGGGAGTTTATAATAGCTCCCAACTTGCAATTGTCTGCAAGCTTTGTCAGCCAGAGTCCCTTCGTGTTAGCCTGGACTTGTGATGAGAAGGGGTAAATTAGGCATAAAACAGTTATGTTCCTCCAAAACAGGGACAGTTGAGAGGTCACTGCTAGCACATGATCTTATCAGTCCACAAAATACACTGCAAACAAATACTTATCCAACACTGTGTCAGTACATCCTGGGCACTAAGTGCTAAAATTTGAGGCAATGACACCTGCTTTACACTGCAACAATCACTTTGAAACTGCTATTATGGCTAAAACTGGATGGAAGTTTTTTGTCAGATATTAATATGACCTTCTGAGTTTGACCCCACAGACTGTGAACACAATACTTACTTATCCAACACTAAGTATATACATCCTGAGCACTAAGTGCTAAAATCTGGGACAATGACATCTGCTTTAGACTGCAAGAATCACTTCAAAATTGCTGCTAACTATGGCTAACACTGGATGGAAGTTTTTTGTCAAGTAATAATATGAGCTTCTGCATTTGACTCAGTTGTAAGTGCATTGTAGAATAACTTTTTTGCCTTATTCTAGACTGTATCGGTCCCATTTGTCTTTCGTATGAAGCCTACCATAGGCATTTTACACAGCCTGCTTTAAGCTATGAAAATTCAATGACAGTTGGATTTACAAAATTTGCTACAGAGACAGCAGCATTTTTCAAACACCTCCAGTACCTATATATTAAGGAAAAATGCTTTACACAAATCACATTTGAGAATGCACCTCCTTGTCTCAGTGTGCCCAACATTTGGAAGTTTTTCTTTAATAGCAGGGATAAGAATCACGTTTGTTTTTTTTTTCTGTAAGAGCCACCTTTCAAGTTATGACCATCATCATCAGGCCAGTGAAACAGGAGTCACACTCTGCCTGCAGCAGACATCATAGTCTATGTTTTTGAAAGTGCAACAGTGCCTAAAATGTTAGGAAGCAATGAACAACTATTTTGTTTTTTTCAGTTTGTTTTGGCTCCCCACAGCTGACTATCAGCTGCTCCCAGGATCTCTCCTCATTCACTGGGTCTGCAAAACCTGCCTTAACCTATTCATGACTAATCCTGAGTCAGGTTCAGGGTCAGTGAGGTACTAAGAGCAGCATCGGACTGATGCCAGAGAGAGTTTTTTTTTTTTATCTAATTCCCTGCCCCTTGCATGTATTTGCTCTGTCCCTGGGGTGATCATACAGTGTGTTCTAGGGTCTATATTAGAACACCGAAGACACTAAACATCGAACAGCCTAAAGGTCGAAAATGCCGGACCTCAAAGTCGCCTTTGTGGGGGGCTGTGCCCCCCAACATCCCCCGCTAATTATATATACCGACTCTGAGATCGCACTACAGTGAGGAAAGGGCAAATATTCCAATCTTCACTGTACTGCGATCTTACAAAAAGCAGATCGTTGAATGGCATTTCTGACATTAAGGCTGTTAGATGTTTAGCCTCTTCGACTTCGTAATAGAAACCCATGTTCTATAGTGTTCTCTTCCATGCCTCTAAGTATAATTTCAGCCATAGCTCTGCCTCTGCACAGAACACCATCCTCTGTGGATCCCTGGCCTCTACCAAAGATTATGCTCGATGATGCATTCTAGAACGTGGACATGTCCATCCTCCCTGCCTGCGCTATCTAGCACTACTGGGTCACCTGGATTGTAGTTAGGGCTTCATTACTCTATGCCACCTGTGTAGGAAGGAACAACTAAATTATGAGTTATACAGCTGTGAATTAGGCCAAGTGACTGACTTGCGCTTTTTTAACATGAACTCAAGTAAACCTCATTTGGTGCTATCCAAGCCCATTTTTAACTTATTAATTAATGTTCACAAATTCTCTGTCAGGGAACGTACATGTCACTAGACTGCAATGATTCACTAATCAACAAGTGCAAATCAGTTTCTTCACAGAAGACAAAAATTGGGAGCAATTCTTTCTATTGTTTGTGACTGTTCCACTTTTTCAAAAATCCATGAAATTCAATTAAAAACAAATAAGAAATAATATGGCAAACTTTAAAAATCAGTAAAAACAGCTATGTGCTATTTATTTAACAGGTTAATCTAGTGTAGCTGTTTATTTTGTGTATGTAAGGAATCAAATAAAAATAAAAATGTTTAACACTTTGTTGTCAACTCTCAACACTTGGTTTGCTTATACAGACATACATTCTATACGTTCTTTGACTTTCACTTAATAAAGTATTTATATATATATATATATATATATATATATATATATATGTGTGTGTGTGTGTGTGTGTGTGTGTGTCTATTTGCATCTGCGTGCTTGAGTACATGACAGATCATTGAATAGCGCAGAGTTAAATGATGTGCAAGTTGTACTGAGGTAATTGAGTGCACATGCACACACACACACACACACACACACACACACACACACACACATAGAAACACTCACTTGACTGATTGCATTCACAAAACACACACACACAAATATACACAAAATACACACCAAAAATCATTGCTACTTCACCCTGAATAACTCACTTGCAACCAGTTGCACTGTATCACTGCAGTTATGACCTGTTTGGCCAACCACAACTACTGTCAACCACTTAACTATTTGGCCACTTGATTGTAACCCATATGCTCATGGGTTAGGGTGGTCTCAAGTCTTGATATTCAGTGATGTAAGTACAAGCTGGTGAATTTCACACAATTGCTCTCTCAGCAAATTGAGTGTCGGTGACGTTTAAATATGGAATGCATTTGCCAGTGAACACCTGATGATAAACTGACTGAATACTATTTATTTCATGATGACAAAAAGTACTACCTGATGAGACATTTTGTCAAGTTTAATATATTAGTTATTTGCATGAAACTCTTCAGGAATAGCTGATTCCCTTTATATGCTGATGTGTGAGCTATCTCTAAAGGGAGTAGAGTTATCTGCTGCTGAAAAATACTTGTGAAAATAAATTCTGCTCATCTGTCACTCTTGGTTTGACAATAAAAGTAAGTGACACCATATTCTTTTTCTGAGATTTAGGAATGCTTTCTTTTAATTTCTTCTTGACATTTTGTACAGTGCAAAGCCAGAGATGAATGAAAACAAATGGCTTCCTGACCTTAAATCGGCTGTTCAGATTGTATCTTGCTAAGAGTTCAAATATGACAGACTTCAAGGCATGATTCTCGCTCACAGTATTCAGTGCAAACACATCAAAGCTCCAGCTGTCCAGGGTCTGTAACAGACAAACACATAAAACAGGTAATAGTCCGAGAAGCTGCATTTCATTTCTGACATGTTAATAATAAATGTGAATAATTCCACTAGAAAATTAAAAGTAAGACAAGCATGAAGGAGACAACAGCATTAGACAAGGGCTAAATTCTATTCAAAATAATGATGACAAATTGAAGATAAGAAATGTCACCAAATTAAATGATTGCAGTTGTCAGCGATTTCCCTAACAGATTTGTTTATAATAAATTGGAAAAACATTATTTTTTTCTGTTGACAAGATTAACTCATAGGAATGTGGAACAGTAACCAGGAAGACGCAACAGTAAATACAAAGTTACAGTTTCACTGTTCAGACCTTTTGTAGCACTCAAAGGGTTATGGTAAACATTTCTACAGACTGGCACTATTGAAGCAGTTGAAAATAACATTCCCATATTGTGATTCAACTTGTTTAATACTGATCATCACTGTAAACATACCTACTGCCATCAGTCACCACAAAAATTCATCTGTGAAGCCTTAAAACAATCTCATGCATTAACTGAGGAAAATAAATCAATAAACATACATTGAGCTCGACAATCAATAGTCTTCCTGTCTTTTAGTGGTCTGAACTAATCATTACTGCTTAATTTTGATTTGACCAATTTTATTTAGCACCAAACCTCCAATTTAGGCTCAAATTATGTAGGATGAGCAAACATTTCCAGTAGTAGCTGGGGACTTCAAAACAAGGAAACAACTAAATGGGTAGAGCTAACTGGAATGCGGTAAGGTTAGGCTATATTATGACTAGTCAATGACTCTATACCTTTGATCAAACAACAGCAGAGGTCAGTCGATTTTGTCTACAGACTGTGACAGTACCAACTCATTCTAGGCACTTTACTGACTACATAGAACTCAGGTGTCCTTCTGTGAACATTAATGTATTTCGGATTGCTTTAGTCAAACACATAGATCCTGAAAAGCCAGATCAAAGACTATGTAACTGTCATCAGCTGACAGTAGGGGTTAGTCAGTTTCATCACTGGACTGCCTGTATCTTTACCAATTTCAGCCACTTTATTGATTCTATACACCACAGATGTCAGACTGCAATCAAATGTATGAATAAGTACATAAATAATGGTGTCAGTGATGTATTTCAGTGAATCGCTGTCATACTCATACAGTGCGACCCACTGGAATCCCCCAAACAGATTCAGATGTGACCACTACTTACAGTCACTTTATTGACACTGTACACCCCAGATGTGTGACTGTCATGAAGAACGAATAAATAAATAAATATGTAAATAATAACACATGCACAACACACACATACACACACATGCAATGTGCCAGCAGTTATAGCCCCTTTATAGACCATGTACACTTCAGATGTCTGATTATGATTAAATGAATAAATGTTTGGCAGTTAGCATAGAACATTAAGACTAAGATCTGTTAACAAGCTGTTTCCTATAGTCATGGGTTTCATTCTCTCAGCTTCCATTTGTCTGCTACATGAATCTGAGCAAAGCACTTAATCAGACAGTGCTAGAGGATAATTAATAAGTTGGAATAGGCTTCTCTGTGGCCTCCTGGACTACATTACTGGTAACTACCTAAATCCATAAATAATGGTGGGAAATTTGGCTAGGCTCCTCAATAATTTCCTAGACTACATGAATACTAACTACCTATGTACCTAAATACACAAATAATGCCTACAGTAATGTGTTTCAGTTTATTGCTGTCAGATACATACAGTACAATTCTCTTGCAACCCCACCGTGCACGCAGGCACGGGCACACACATACACACACACAATATCAACATCAAAAAATACTTCAAATTGACTGGTAGTGGTACTTACAAATTCTAGTTAAAAATAAACTTATTTAATAAAAAAAAGGTTTTAGTTTTATCTTTTGTCCTTAGTCCCATCTACAAGTTAATCCATGTTCTTTCAATATGATTCAGGGTGCCTCAGGTATCAGCCACCTGATTCAGCCCAGGCAATGGAAAATGCAGTTCATTATTTCACTTAGCAGCCCAAGCATTCCCCATTGAAACATCATTTGGACCCTCAAAATGGCAGAAGGGCCTTTAATAAGGCATAGTCAACCTTACTCTATGTGGACCTAACCATAAATGATGTTTTATTTTTAAATTAGCCCAGCTGAGTCAGCTGACTTTTTTAAATAGTAATTAGAACTGAGTCCTGATTCCTAGTTGGGACAGCTGACTGTTAAAAACATGAAAACAAATAAAGAGGGATTGCCTTAGTTTAGGTGTACTGCTCCCCAGCAGTCCAGTACTATGAACCACCCTTATCAATTTTTGCATTATTATGAAGTTTTTGATATTTCACCACATACCTTTGCTACACTCCTTTATGGCCAAGTTTACTACATTTGGCTGGACTTTGACTAGGCAGTAGTGTAACAAGGGTGGGATTAACAGGGCATCTTCCCCAGGTGCCAATTTATAAGGTACACTAACCCAACAGCTTACAACCTGTATAGTAAGTGATTATCATTACAGTCAGTTAATATACAGCTCATAAACTGCCTGTCAAGCTTTCTTTTTTTAAAAGGCTGGTGACTGGCATAATGGTTAAGGTGCTTGCCTCACAAACAGAAGGTACAAGGTTTGATTCTGACCTTTATAAGGGAAATTGGTTAAGTATAAAATGGCCTACAAGGGCAGCTAGCCTAGCACTTAACTGTGAACATAACTACCTTTAAATAGGCAGTTTAAAAGCTTCCCATAACCATTTGAAATATTGTGATTGCAACTGCTTTACTGAGAGTTTGTAAGCTGTCAAACTATTTTTTTAAGTTCAGTGAGGTTGGTGGGGCATCAAATAGCTGCACTGACCAGTGTGCTGCACTCCCTTGTTACATCCTTGTTTTTATGCTAGGTGCTGGACTGTTTTTTTTTAGAACTTGAGCATTTCTGGTGGAAGATGCAGATTAAGAATTTGAAGAACAACTAAAATGGGCTTCTGTTGTGCATAAGGGCAACCAAAAAGAAGATGCACTTTCTTTGACTGGAAATCTCAGCTGACAAAAGAAAGTATATGGTTTCAAATTACTATAGCACATTAAGAGAAGGATGCAAAGACTAGATCTTTGAGGTAAAATGAATGAACCAGTATTGAGGAGAACAAACTAGCAATGTTAGTCCTGTGGCAATGGTGGCAAAGCCCCATGTATACCACATGTAGGGGGGCTTTGATCCTTGCACCTCTTCCACATTGCAAAATTGCAGGAAAAGGGCATCAGATTTATTCAGTTAACTTTAACTGCTAGTGTCCACAGGACCAGTCTTTGGCTAAGCATATGACTCATATTTCAAACATCATTTTCCTTGTTTCATTCATACATATATAACTGCAATTGTAGAATTTTTGTATATGATTCTGTTCTCATCTGATTGCTAGTATATATCTATGCTTTTATATGTTTTAAACAGATATTTTAGTTTTAAAATTAAATAAAATGCCATAAGTTCAGCTGAGTGCATGTCTGAAAGCTCTCGTTCTTTATGAATGTGAATCATGTATGTTCTCTATCATCATTTCAAACTTCATTTCCCATATTTTATTCCTATACATGCAGCTGTAAGTCCAGAATTTTTGAAAATGAGCCTTTTCTTTTCCTATTGCTAGTATAAATCTATATTCTTGTCTGTTTTCAATAAATGTCTTATTTTTAAAGTAAAATAAAATGCCTTAGTTTCATCTGAGTGCATGTTTGAAAGTTATGTTTCTGTACGAAAGGAAGTCATACATGTTCATTATTCTCAGTGATTATTACAATTTAGCATTTACACAATTTAAATTCTTTTAGGTTTTAATCCTGTATGGAGTAATAATAGGAATTAAAAACCTAAAGATATGAAATTATTGGGATCTAACCTTTTTGTTCTGCTTCATGCAAAAAAGTGTGATTGTTTTATGCTTGATATCAGACTAGCTACCAAACCCATAGATTCAAAGGTGGTGATTATGACGTTATATTGTATACCAAACCCATAGATTCAAAGCTGGTGATAATGAACTTATATTGTATATTCACTGCATTAATTAAGTGGCTCACTTTTAAAATTGGCATTGTGGAGGGAAGGATGCAGAGAAGAAAAGTAGCAAAAGGGCTGACAGAGGTGCGATTTTAAAAAGTAAATTAAACAACTGTATGAGACCAAGGACTGGATTTAAGAAGATCCTTTTACCATCTGTAAATATATAAACAAAGATTCCCTTTGAAACTAGTTTATAGTTTTTTTTTTTATCAGATCTGTCTAAACACATAGAATTCTTGGATATACAGAGCAGAACCAGTGTAATGTGGGAGGTTGGTTGACTGTGAGAGTTACATACAAAATAAAGAGTTTTTGGAAAGAAACCGAGAATATATAATTGCGCTGTCATTCAGGTTTTTATCTTGACTTTAGGTGACTCCCAATGCAGTGCATCAGAAATATAGTTTGCAACTACAAGAAGCAAAATATAAGACACCTGCTACAGCTGAAGTACAGGAAAAGGATCAACGTATAGGACAAACCAGAAGATGCCATACAGGGACACAACTCTTTGTGTGGGAGCTGAAAAGTACAAAACCAAGAATGTGAAAGTCTCAGACCTAGAATGCAGGAGAAAAACTGCAGAGATACTAATGATCAAGGTAGAGAATGCAAGAGAGTTAGACTCGGGGGATGCCAGACTTCTGCTGACATTAGATAATAAAAATAGAATTTTCTATATAGTTTACATGGGTTCACTATGAATAATCATGTGTTGTTTAACTGACTTGCAAGTATTCAGCTCCAAAACATCTAAAGCCACAGGAGATCACTAGCTGAATCTAAAACAGTGATACTCCCAAGGTCATAAAACACACACACAAAAAAAAATCTTTTTTTTGCAAGCATGCCCCCCGTATCTCCTGATATGGGAATAATTCACACACTCCTGAACTAGATACACACACAACTATCTATCTGTATATCTATATCTATCGACCAACTCTGAGAGCAAAGAACCTCAAAAACAGATACACACACACACATATCAACCAACTCTGAGAGCACACAAACTCAGAGAAGACAAAGAATGAGATGAAAAAGCACTACTTCCTTTCTTGCTCATTTCTGACTATATACATCATGACACGATGCCAGAAATCTTTTAGGTCATTTCATCTATGTATGTATCCATCTATATATATATACACTATCTCAGCGATCCTATATTTTTTGTCCTAAATCCCTCCAAAGACCCCTATCCTAACATTTTTTCTCAAGGGTGAAGTAAAGGGGCAGCCATCCTGGGTGCAAAATGTTAGGGGGCGCAACTTAAGTCTTATATGTAAAGCTGTTATTGTTATATCATTCTGTACGTTTTATTGTCTGTAGACTGCTTTTGTTTGAGTGGGTCTTACTGTTTGTTTTAAACTGTCAAATTTTGCTATACTCTGTTAGTGCCACACAGCACTCTTCTGATGTTGGTGATATCTTCCAGGCTAAGGATTTGAATGAGCACACTACCAACATACTATTTCCATCCAAGTTTTCCAATGCTATTTTTTATGGTTGTTACTGTGCTAACTGCTTGAATAAAACTGCACCGTGTGGTCTGCCTCTTTCAGATGCAGTTGTGAGGTTCTTTAACATCCAGCTGTACCCACAAGGTTTTTGTCACCCAAGTTCCAATTTTCACAACCAGCGTTTAAAGCATTATCTGTATGTTTTTCTGGGCACTACTATAACTGAAATACCGCTTTCTATATAAGTATTTCTGGGACTGGTCTCTATTATATCTGCATTGTTAGTTACTGCAAATGTACTATAGTTAACTGAAGAGGACAGCACAGTTGCTAGAGAGTGCATTTTGTAAAGTGTTTTTACTTGCTATACAATGTTCTACTTACTGCCTCATATCTACTTAAGCTACTTTGTTTGTAGAGCAAGATTTACTTAAGTTAACTGATATGTACTGTGCTGTTGTGTTTTTATTCTTAAACTTGTATACGCTCTCTTAAAGGGCTCACAGTAACCAATGCCTATTGATTGTATTTTGTAAAATGATTTACTGTATATATTGTGTTCTGTTTCTGCCTCATTTCTAGTACTTCCGCTGTTCCCTTCTCCTAGAGCCTCCTACTTTCCCGTCTCCCCCCATCTTTGTTGTTGTTGCACTCCCTTGAAGCCCTTTTTATTAACTACCCTGTCTCCTATCCTTCTTGTCTAGTTCTGTTATTACTACTCTGAGACACTATCTCAGCGATCCTATATTTTTTGTCCTAAATCCCTCCAAAGACCCCTATCCTAACATTTTTTCCCTCTTACAGCTGCTGTTCTCAAATTCCCAAAGAGCATACCTGAATAACTAACCCTTCTTAACTGGATCTCCCACCCCTTTGCAGCTTCCTCTTAGCAAGAAATGCAAGACTTCAAGTCTCACCTGCATGGAAACTATTAGTTTCAGTAATCGTCCTTGTGTACTAGGCAAGTTTATGTGTAGTGAAACACTTTAGTGCTTATCTGACTAGTGGCATGTTCACCAACTCAAACAAATATTGTTGGACTCCCCTCCCCTTTCCCCTGAACGTTCTCCCTCCATTCTTCTTTTCTCTTTTCAGCAACTGTTAACACCAAGAGCTGTTAAACTGTACAGAACTAATAAGCAGCAAGTGTAAGGTTGCTGTTACCTGCATAAGTTTCTTCCCTCAAGAAACTGCCTACTCTTAACTGCTCCACTGTCTTGCGGCACCCATTGCTAACCGATTGTTTCTAGTGAGGTCTGGCAAGATGCCTCAAAGTTTCTGCCCGCTCTGCCTGCCCTCACTTCACTTGGGTTCACTCCGCTCAACTACCCTACCCCCATTCCAACCCACTCCAACAACAATTACACTTGTAAGTAACCATCTTAACCGCACCCTTCCTGATCCCCAACGTCCTGTAAGCCCCAACCAATGACAACCTGTCCCTCTTAAAATAACCCCTCCCACCTCTCCACTCACTACACCTAATGCCTCCCACCCTTGCTCACTGCTTTCATTCCACCTCCTCTAGCTATTACCTTACACCTTCCCAATATCAAACATCTCCCCCCTTTTATATTCTTGTCATCCTCCAGTAAGTTCCTCCCTTTCTTCTTACCCTTCATTCTTCTTCTCCTAAGCAACCTCACTTTATACCACATTCAGTTAAACCTACTCCCCTCTTCTCCCACCTCCTCTCATAACACAATTGACACCTGCAGCCACTACACCTCTCCATTTTCTCCATCACTCTTCTCATGTACCAAATTCAATCTTCCCAAACTCAAACTGTCTCCCAAATTCCCCTCACTCCACAGAATTAAACAGAAATTTCACTCACCCTACCCCTATACATCACTTCTCTTCCACCCACTAAACATTCTTCACCTCTGAGGTGACCTTCACACAAACCCTGGTCCACACACTAATTCATCAAGTTCTACCTATACCTCACAAACACTTCAGAAGGTACCAAAACCTAGTCTCAAACATCTTTCTTTCTATTCAATCAACAACCATAGCATTCTTAACAAGATAACTGAATTCTACACCTGGATATCCCAGTACTCCCCCAACATGGTTAGTTGCACTGAAACATGGCTCAAACCACATAATGTAGACAAAGAATTGCTTCCTGTTGGTTATACCATTCTATGCCTGGACAGAATGCACAAAAATGGTGGAAGTGTTGCCATTATGTACTCTCACCTCTGATGCATATCTCTCCCTCAATTAACCCTCCCCCTCCTTTTACCCAGCTGAACTCATTATTGCCAACTGCAAACTCAACAATCATAAAACTCTAAACATAGTCGTCATCTATATATCCCCTGGAGAGAACATACCCCATTAGAACAAATCCTACAGTGGATGTCTGACAATATACATAATCAAACAATAACACTAGGTGATGTTAACATCAACTGGCTCACCCTCATCTCTAACTCTCCCACCACCAGTATAAACCTATATGGATACACCCAACTTATCTCTTCACCCACTTTTCTTCATAAACCCACAAATACCTGCTCTATCTTGGATTGGATACTTGTCTCTAAACCTGACCTCCGTCACCACCCTAAATCCGTACCAGACTCAATCAGTGACCACTTCCCTCTGAAAGATTCTCCCCCACCTCTCTAGACCTAATAAATTTAAAGAGTGCTGAATGCTAACCAACTTCAACCTGGATACATTCAATAATTCTCTCTGCTATTGACTGGTCTTTCCTCTCTTCCCTACCTCTAGATGAAGCTTTCCTTCAATTCAGCTCTATCTTCCTAAACATTCTGATCTCCCTTGCCCCTCCCAGAACTGTCAGAGTCAAATCACAGTGTTCCCCTTGGCTCTCCAACTCTACTCGGTCTCTTATCTATAAAACAGATTGCGCCTGGAAACTCTGGACTAAGACCAAATCTCCCACACACTACCAACAATATAGGGAACTCTAAAATTTAACCAAAAAACACATAAACTCTGAAAAAAAAGAACTACTAATTGTCACCCCAAGATAGTGAACCCAGGAACCCTAAATATTTTGGAATACTGTCAACAAAATTCTCCACCCAGGAAATCTTTCAACTCCCATCCCCTGCTCCAATAACACACCCCTTGAAACTGCTTCAGTTTTGAATTTATACTTCATAGATACCATCAGCAAACTGTCCACCCAACTAGCCCCACACCCCCTACCACCCCAACTGCAAAACAGTCCTTTCTCACGAAAACCCATTACAACCAGCTACATCAAAAAACTTCTTATCAAACTTAAACCAGGTTCCCCTTCAGCTGACAACCTGCCACCTCTCTTCCTAAAAGCTGCTGCTAACTCCATAGCATATCCTATCTCCATCCTCATAAACTGCTCAATTAGTGAATCCACTGTTCCTGACCTCTGGAAAAAGTTCCACACTATACCAATCCACAAAGGTGTAAATTCTGTTGAGCTCTCTAATTATCGACCTACTGCCATACTCTCCCCCCTCTCCAAAATTCTTGAGCAGTGTGTTTATAAACAAATCACAGCTTATCTTACTCAACATGGCTTCCATTCCCATCACAGCACCACTACTGCACTGATTTCCTTCACTAACTCCATCTCTCTAGCTAGAGACAATGATAAGCTAGTGTCCTGCATCTTTTTAGATCTCTCTAAAGCCTCTGACACTGTCTCTCACCCCATCCTCCTCTCTAAACTCTCTCAACTCAACCTCTTCTCAGCAACTATCTCCTGGTTCAGTAGCTACCTCACTGTAAAATGGCTCTCTGCTCTTTCTCCCCATCAAAATGGGCATCCCCTCAAGGCTCTACTTTAGGCCCCTCCTTTTTAACATTTCTACTAACCAACTTCACACATCCTGTCCTCAGTCTTCCCTCAAACAGTACACAGATAACTCCACCATCATTTCTATCACTGACAGTCCCACTGACCTACTAACCCTGACACAAACATCAACCTCAATGAAACAACCAGTTAACAACCAATAATAATAACAACCAGTTCATACTAAACCCTAAAAAGACAAAACTTCTTCTCTTCCTCCCCCAATCCCTTTACCATCTTAAATCCTCATTCACCATCTCTTCCCTCAACAACACTATGATCATAGCTGAATCACACACTAAACTGCTTCACGTAATAGTGGATGATCAACTAAAAGTTGACCTTCATTTACTTAACTGCATCAAGAAAACCCTCCAAAAGCTTGGTTTACTCTATAGAAATAAAAGGCTATAAACGCCCAACTCCAGGATCTCACTAGCCCAAGCTTACCTTCTCCCCAACCTCTTTTACAGGTCTGAAATTTTAACTGATTTACAGTCTTCACTACTTTCCAAACTTGAAACTACCTACAGCAAAGTTGCCAGATATGCAGCCAATTTGCCTTCAAGATCACACCACTGTCATGGTCTCCAGACATGCGGCTAGCTAGAGTTTCCTAACCAACTCTTATTTACCCAAATTCTCATTATCCATACTATTTTGAATAAACCCTCCTTTTGCCCCACCATTTCCTCACTTGTCTCCCTCTATAAGCCCCATCAATCCCTCAGAAGCTCTCACCAATGTCTGTTACAAATTCACAAACTTAAAAAAATCTATTGGGCAGAATCTCTACAGGTATTTCCCTGCTCCTGCATGGAACAAGCTCACCATGAAACTTAGAAACATGTCCTACATCCACAAATTCAAGAAAACTCTCAAAAGTTACCTTAACAGCACATGAATTTGCCTCTGTAATCATCCACATGAACCCACCCCATTCTCTATCACTATCCTCTCTATTCCTCCCTTCCCTACTACCAAAACTCACTTAACTGCTCTGTATTATACAATTACCCTCTGAAGATAACCCAATGTGTTATGTAAATTCATTCAAATGTTTTATTGTATATTTCTTTGCTGTGTTTTTTCTTCACTGTTATAATGTCTTTTATTATATTGTAGTGTGGAGATATATTTATATTTGCTTAACTGTTTTACTGTAAATTTTTCACTGTATTCATCTTCAATTTTGTAAATGTTCTTGCTTACTTGTACTGTCGAGCTTTTCTCCCCGAGCCTCCACTGAAAAAGGGATTTTGCTCAGATGGACTATCCTAGTTAACAAACGTCAAATAAATAAATAAATACAACTGTGAAGTGCAGTTCCTGCTTTCTTTTCTTTGGGATTTCTGAACAACATCTTTACTGAATTATTACTTGTGACTACTACAGTGTTGAAAATGGCAAGGCAACGGACGCGGCTAAGTGATTTCTTTCCGAGGGAAGGAATTTGCTTATATGCTGCTTCGTCATTTTGCCTTTTCATCTTTTCAAGTTCGACCAAGATGCATTCGAAAGAATGCATCTTCGGTCATCTAATAGGAACCCACATATATATATATATATATATATATATATATATATATATATATATATATATATATATATATATATATATACACACACACACACACACACACACACACACACACACACACACAAAGAGATCCTTCTATATATATATATATATATATATATATATATATATATATATATAAATGTACAGAGAAAGAGAGAGAGATAAGAACAGAGGAAGGTGAAGTTGACAAGCAATGACTATTACAAAAATGCTGAAAAAAGTCATATCACTTTGTATGGGGGAGCAAATTTTCAGGACTGTTGTACAAACAGGTTATAGCTCCTATACAACATGGAAGTCCAGGTTTAGGCTATACAGTCACTTAAATCTAGTAGCTGGATATAAAGAGCATAAAAATAAGACTGTTTTCATGAATTTCTTGTCAGAGTGGACAGAGAAAATAAACAGGAACACACAATGAAATTACTTTCTGAGACAATATTACACAGCCTTCCCCTCCTCACACCTAATTTTTGTACAGCACTGCCCCTTTCTCATCAGCCCTCACATGATTACAAGCTGATTCTAATGTCAATCTTTTTATGGTTCAGATAATGGAAGGAAGGACGGATATATGCCAGGGACTCTGAATGCTTTTTTTCCTTCATTTCTGCACAGTGGACACTACAGTAATGGAATGTATGCATGCTTGTGTCTGTTTCTGCAATACTGCTTCTGTGACCTTTCCAGTGATTGGACTTAGTATTACCATTGTAGTATGTAAGCAGAAAATGGTGAATCATTACTGACCCCATGAAGTGTTAGCTTCAGGCTACACCACTCTTGCCTACCCTGATCATCTCTCCAGGCATTTTTACATTCACATTTGTCTGATGGCAGTAAGAGATAATTAATCTATCTAGTCTTCTCTATGAATTAATTTTATATTCTACTCACCTCATCCTTTTCTTCTTCCTTATCTCCCTTTGCCATGACTTTGTGATTGTCTCTGTGAATTGTCTCCCAATCACCCAGTCAGGTTACTCATTTCTTGAAGCATCCAGGAGGTAGCTGGTTGCTAAAATTTGCTGTTTCTGTCCCTTCTCTGTACTTTCTGCATTTGGTAACTCCTATGCATCTCTTTGACATGACTCTATGCACTCATATCACATCTTGACATCCAGGCTGGAGTCTAGTGAGAAGAGATACAGCTCCTTAAGTCTCTGGTCATAACTTTATCTGTTCAATCCCATACATCAGGCTGATGGTTTTCCCATGGGTTCCTTCCAGCAATCTTATGTGAATATCCTTGAATAGACTTCTGAATCGCATTGCCTGACGAGGGCTTATTTAAGAAGGTGCATTGCTTTCCTCCCTTTTGGAGTATCTATCACACTGCCATTCTTTTTGCTACTGTAATAGCCATCTGACTCTGCCCTGGTGCAGCATTTTATGTTTGTCTGTACTGAACCTCCAATTATATATTTCTGCCCACATTGCAAATTGATTAATATGTCTTTTTTTTCTGGTTTTATCAATTACAAAATAATATCTTCTGCCAATAAAGCCAACTTTTTTGTTTACAATAGCTGGTATACCCTTGAATTTCTGTGCCCCCTGTTTTCTTTGCCAATGGCACTAAATATCACACAAATAAAGAGGAAAGAGGACATTCCTGCCTGATTCTTATATTTAGACACAACCTATTAGATAAAAACCTTCCCATTTTAATTGTTGCATCTGATGCCTCATGTACCTCCTAATTAACCTTAGTACTATATTAGGGAATGCAAAGCCTTCTATTGCCCTACTCATAAAATCCCAGCTTCATCTGTCAAATGCTTTCTCTGCACTGAGACCCTCAAAGAGCAGCAGTATTGTCTTAATTTCTACTTCTCTATGGATCATCACTGATCTAGTAATGCTGTCAAATGTTTGCTCCCCTCCCCTCAACAAAACCACAGTGAGCCATATCAAGCAATTTTGGCAACACCTTTGCCATTGTTTTAGCTATTATGGATGTAAACATTTTATAACCATTGTTTATAACTGAAATGGGCCTATATGAAACTCAGTCTGATGGGTCTTTAGTGTTGAGGTATTACAGCCACCACAGCTTTCTTCCAGGATGTTGGTGATTCCCCTCCTTTTAAAATGCTGTTAAGCAACACTTTCTATATCTTTATCACTTTCTTCCCTCCAAGCTTTCAAACTTCCACAGGAATACCATCTATTTATAGAGACATTCTTGTAGTTGATTATATGTCACTGTTTTTATCTCATCTCCTCCTACCTTAACTGTTAAGTTTTGAGCCTCATGTACCGCTAACCTTGGATAGTTAAGTCTTCCATAAATATTTTTATTTGGGCTCTTTCTTGATTTCTATATTGCTCTGCTTAATACAAATGTTAATACAATTTCTGAAATATCTTTAATACCTCTACAGGATCTCTGGTTGTTTTCCCTGCTCTAGGTTCCCTAAGTTTGAGATAAACCCTTTCTACTTTCTGTTCTCTAAATCATTGTGCTAAACGTTTTTGTGCTCTTGAGTTATTTTCAAAAATCTGTTGCTCAACAGCATCTTTTCTAAACTCATGCATATTATCCAGGTACTCCTTTATTTTCATTTTGGTACTCTTCTTGTTCTGTGAGATTCCCCTTGTTCTGCAATACTTTAACCTTTATCAGTCCCTCTAAATAACTCTTCTTACTTCTTAACCATATCTCTTTTTTTACCCTATTTTTAAACTCCACTTTCATTTTAACCCTCTCATTAGCTATAACTTCTGAAGGAATTTCTGTATTCCCTAATAACACTAGAATAATTTCCACTACCCATTCCTTAAATTTCTCTCTCTCTAACAGGTAGGTGGGGAAGTGCCATTGTCTCATCTTTACTTCATTGCCTGCATTTTAACTTTAGTTATTACTGGCACATGGTCTGAAATAGTTATTGGATGTGTGTCAAGTTCTCAATTAAATGCACATGTTCCTGTGAAACATAATTTCTGTTTAGTATAGCCCAGTTAATGTATTTTCCTAAATTTCTTCAGAAATCTAGCCTCTTTTGTTATATTTCTAGGTCCTCCAGGTACACCGTCACTGTTGAAAATCAAGTCCTGTTTCCAACCTATAAGTAATATTCGCTGATGAAAACTTATTATTTCTCCCCAATTTTTCTTCAGTTCCATAATAGCAGTTTTAGGTGGAATATGAATACATAGCAACTTAATCCTTCTCCCTTGCTCTTACGGCAACAAATCTACCATTATTATCATTTTTCCCTATTCTATCACCATTGGAGCTCCTCTAGCAATTACTTTAAGTACTCCATTTTTTCTTTGTTCCTGATATTCTGATGAATATTCACCCTGAAATCTTTTCTGTATCAAATGTCTATGCTCACTTGTTTTCACATGTGTCTTCCGTATCACTGCTATTTGGACTCTTGATTTCTTAATACAATTCAGTGCACTTACCTTTTTTGTATACAACCATGAGGCCATTAATGTTCCAAGGAGAAAAGCTCCATACAAATTAACAATTATAACACATATTTACTTAGTAATATCAAGAAAATGTGTAGAATAAACAAAGAACTGTATACAGGAGTGTATATCTCCAATACAAACAATATAAACAGCATACAACATACAACAGCACCAATACAAGTAGCAGGATCAAAATACAAACATTTAGACAATTGTGATTCCCCACCTATGGGCCAGTAATCAAGGATCCTCAATCCTCACCACTGGAACCTGTGGGGGAAGTTCACTGAGAAGATAACAGGTACACACATTATCTCCAGATGCAGATCTCTGCATCAAGCAGAACCAAGCACAATTTCCCTTAAGTGCACATAGGGAACACAGTCAGTCCGGGGATGTTTTCTCCCTCTTTCTCCAGATCCTCAATAAGACTCCTCACTGGCACAGCTATAGAGTTGAGTGTCCAAGCCAAGACCTTCAGCACCCTCTCTGTCCAACCGGTTCTTCATGTCCCTGCCCAAGTAGCTGAGACACACACTCTTGCAGAATTGATTTACACACACACACACACACACACACACACACACACACACACACACACACACACACACACACACACATGGGAAAGGCTGGCACAGGTTTACTAGCTATGCCCCCATCTGCCTAGACTATAAGGTAGGTACCACTGCCACCAGACACTTCTGCCAGCTACCTTAAGGTCCTTACAAGGGTACCCAATATACTGAGTGAAATTAATATTAATACAAATGGTAGTTTGACCAAGAGCAAGTCTATTAGGAGTGGCCCACACAGTGTCACCAAATAAATATGCAAATGTTCTCAAAGCTTAAATATCTCTACAAAGATCAGCCATAATGAAAGGATTAAATATATTTAATAATAAATAATAAAAGAACAAGAAAATATTAAGTATATATTCATAGTGACATCAGAGTTCAAAATCTCAGGAAATATTTAAAATAATATTGAAGGACATACTCAGACAAATAAAAAAAACAATACCTAAACTAAGCTTCACTACATTCCTGACTGAATATAAGAACATTACTATTCCCTACTCACTTAATAGAGCAAGGCAGATGATTTGGTGAATGGTCCTTCTTGTAGTTAGGCCCAAGACAGAATTCAGAATGCTCTGTCTCACTCAGAGACTTCTCAAAATAATATCTAAAATATTACTTCTGGGATAGCTTGCAGAATGACATCACATCTGGTCATCTGACTCCTAGTTTCCATGCAAACCCCCATTGTTGGAAGCTGTCAGGATGTGGCACCTACCTGTAAAAATACACACAGAAGGGCTTTTGCTCAGATCTGTGACAGGTGCTGGAAGTCATAAAGCAATGGCATACTCAGAGTAGTAATTAGTTGACCACAAAGACAATACAGAAAGCTTCCTGGTACAGATTTTGTCTCTCTGGCTGCATTAAAACCTGTCAGATAGCATCTTATGACCTAGCCCATAAAGTGATTTAATTTTAGATATATTTTAAAGTTTGCTGGACCAAAGTTAACCTTCCAGTTTCCTCAGTTAAAACATATACATTTAAACAGTTACAATAGTGCATGTACATTTCTGTTCTCTCCAGTAGAGCACACTGTGGATACATTTCAAACACAAGCACTTTACAAATATTTTTTCAACATAAACACCTGTACAAATCAGTTTGATATACACATGAAATACAGTTCTAATACATTTGTAACACAAGCATCTTGCATAAATCAGTTTGATATTCACAAATGACATATAATTATTTACAAAATTCCAGCTAGTTGTGGTGGTGGTGGTACCTCCTATCATCACAACAATCCTTTAACAACAACAGGGTAAATAATCTTACATTATATGTAATACTCAGAAATATAGGACATGTTGCATTTAAATAGGCAAAGATACAGCATATCTGGAAAGAGCAGGAGAGATAAGGGAGATTTTGTGTAGGGGGGAAGGGAGAACAGAAGGTTTAGAGAGAGTGAAAGCAGATGTAATTATTTATTTATTTATTTAATTTATTTATTTAACATTTGTTAACCGGGAAAGTCCGACTAGGTTCCACAGATCCTGTTTTCAGCGGAGGCCCAGGGAGAAATGCTCCAGAAGCATGTCTTTAGAATGTGGGAGGAAACCGGAGTACCCAGAGGAAACCCACGCAAATGCAGGGAGAACATGCAAACTCCGCATAGAACGCACCCCAATCGAGAATCTAACCAGAGAACCTCTTGCTGTAAGGTGACAGCGTTAACTGCTGCACCACTGCGCTGACAATGTAATGTAGGGGAGATAATAGGAGAGATGGTAAGATCAGCCCAGAGATGTGCAGAAGCAGAGCCAGTTATTGGTTAAGTGCTCCCCGAGCAATTGTTTAAACATGGATGGCTAGGTGGTATTTAGGATGTGTTGAGGGATGGTATTCCAGGTTCTGGATATTTTGTTGGCATATGGAGAATCTCTAAAGCTATTGTTGGATTTAGTGACTTTTAATAGGAATTTGTCAGAAGATCTTAAGTTTCTATAGTTAGAGTAGGGATGTACCAGGTTTTGGAGTGTCAGGTATTTATCAGGTTAGTAAATGATTGTTTGGGCATTAGTTAGTTCACTGAAGGATAAACAAATGGGTAGTTCTATCCACCTGAGTTTATGAAGAGCAGTGCAGTGGTGGGAGCTTTACGGGGAATTTGTTGCAAATCTGTTAGTTTTGTTATAAGAGACCTCTAGTTTATTTATGTCTGTTTTTTAAGGTTTGTGAAAATGGGAGAGGCATACAGAAAGGTAGACAGTAGATGGGTCCTGGCAATTGATTGTCTGGTGGTGTTGGTTAGGTATGGCTTGACTTTGTAGAATGAGCCTAGTTTTATATGGACCTTTTTAATGACGAGTGCTGTGTTTGTCACATCTCAGGCAGTTGCCAATTGTGACTCCACATAGTGATATGAAAGACAGGTTCAATTTTGGTTTTGTTGGATGAAGAGATGATAAATAGGGGGAATATGGACAGGTGTTTTGTTACTGGTGAACAGCACTAATTCAGTTTTATTTGGAATGAGAATAAGTTTATAGCTGGAGAGGTAGGATTTAATGTCTAAGAAGGATTTTTGGGTTATTTCTTGGAGTTCTGGAAGGCAAGGTAAAACACAGATGAGCGAGGAGTCATCTGGGTACTGAATGATAGTAGCTTGGTGAGTAGCAGTGTGGAGTGTATTAGTAAAGATGGTAAACAGTAGTGGTGGGTAGTTAATTTTGCTACTTAACCACTTGTCAGTCAGATAAGTAGCTGTGAAACCATGAGAGAGCTATTTGGGTTAGGTTTAGGGATGAGAGTTCCTTGAGGAGCTTTTTGTGGGATACAGTGTCAAATGCCTTTGACATATCTAGGAAGATGGATGAAACAAGTTGCCCCTTATTTTTGAGATGGTCAATTGTGTTAGTAAAACTTATAAGAACAGTTGTGGTGCTGTGTCTGGGTCAAAAGCCATATTGGGAATTTGTTAGAAGGTTGTTGCTTACTAGATAGTTCAGAAGCTGTGTGTATGTACATTTTTCTACAATTTTGGTTAGGATAGGTAATACTGGTATATAGTTCCAGAATTCTGTTGAGGTGCCGCCTTTGTGCAAAGGGATATATTGCGCAGTAATAGACTGATTGATGAAGAGAGAGGTGGGGTAAGACAGAGAGTCTGCTGCTAGCTTGAGATATTCAATAGGGAGTAAATCTGCTGTGAGGGATGTGGACTTTAGTTTGTTTAGCAGTTTTTTACAGTACTAGTTTGGATAGGTCTGATAGAAAAATAACTTGTATTTGTTTCTGCTCCTGTAGGGACAAACAGGGGAGTATTGTTGTTTTTTACTACAGATAGTATAAAGTTGATAAAGCGTGAGTTAAACTGGGTAGCTATACTATCTGTAATATTTGTTGTGGTGGGGGTTGGAGTAAAGGATTGTCCATATTGTAATAGTTTTTTAATAGCTCTCCCAAATTTTTGGGGATTGCTATGGTGTTGTTGTTGGATCCTAGTACAGTATATATTTTTATCATTCTTGATCTGATTTTTGGATATGTTTCTTAATTGCTGATAGCTGAGAAGGGAGGCTTGGCTTTTGTTGTTCTAATATTGGGACCAGGCTATATCTCTCTGCTTGAGAAGCTGTTTGGTATCTTTACTTAGCCATGGAACATATTTTGATTTAACTCATATCTTCCTCGGGGGGGTGCTAGACTGTTTAGTATGTTGAGAGACTTGCTAAAGTACTGAACAGCAATATCTATGTGTAGTTGTTTTAGTGGGGACCAGTCACAATGTCGCAGGAGTGGTTTAAAGAGATCAGATAACAGAAGCGAAACAGTCTCACAAGTGTATGAAGTCACAAAAAGCAGGAAATGGCTGTAAAATCCAAAAAATCCACTTTAATATGCACAGGTATAAGCGCTTTCATCCCAAAAGTGCTTAATCAAGAACTTCATCAGATACAAAGTTAAAACATGAAAGGTAACCTTAAGTAGACCAAGAAACAGTGATATCACTTCCTCTATCACATTTTAAAAAGACATTACATTCTAAAACCCAAATTCTTGCCAAAATTTTAAGATGAAAAATACTGCAAGCAGAAATAGCACAAGATTATAAAACATATCAAAAGGATATTCATCTACACCCCGACAAACCATAGCACAAAACATGCCACAAAACAATCCAGTATATGTGAATACAATATAATCATTTTCTTAGATAATAAATGAACCATAAGCAACCTCTACCCATAGTGATGCTGTTTAACTATAAAGTTCATATAACACTGTATAAAATGAACAAAATATTTAAAAATATATCTGTATATATTTAACTACATATAAGATGCATGTAGAGTAGTACATGAAAATTCATACAGTCACTAAAATGTGTTAAACTATTATTCAGTAAATTCATAAAATAAACTAAGAAGCCTGACTATCTCTTTAGTGCTTTTAATTTCATCAAGCTACTAATAGATACGCTATAATTTAAGCCTGGACAATGTAAGGTACCAAGTTGAAATTGCCGGACTAATTCAGCCTTTTCCAATAAGTAAGGCCATGCATCTCCCCTCTCCATAAGTTTATGAACCTCCAAGATAATACATTTGAAAAAGTGTCCATTATTCCCTTTAATACGTTTAGCTAATGCATTAACATCACACATATTCCTTATACTTTTAATGTGCTCACCGATCCTATTTTTAAGCTTGCGTTCTGTCTTGCCGACAAAAACAGGAGCAGATAGAGCAGAGTGCACAATAAACAGCTTATTCAGTGAGACAGCAACATCTCCCTGGTATCTTAACTCTGATGTTATTGATAACATATTTATTCACCTCCAAAATGTAGGGGCAAAATTTACAAACTCCACATTTATACATATACCCACTCACCGGTGGGGTGTCAGAGTGTTCAAATAACTTCTTCAATTGTAACCCTTTCTAAAAATGTAGACTGGTTTTTCACCCAAGATGTTAATAAATTAATTTTCACCCCTTAACAAGTTCCAGTTTTTAAACAAAATATTCTTAACCAACAGGGTGTCAGATGAAAAAGTTGTAGAAAAACTACATTGGAAAAAGAAGAAGGGGGGGTTAGACTGCAAACCTGTAGAGTGTTCACCCTCAATACGCCCTGAGGTCTTAGGGGTGAAGTGAAGTGAATTGTTACAATATTCTGGAGTCTCAACTCATAAGGGGGATTCAGAATGTGTTTCAGTGGTCATTTGTCCTCCCAAAATAGGTGAAAAATGCCCATCACTTCTTTTGTTCATAACCTCATTCATAATGTTGTTAATCAACCTTGAGGGGGTACCCTCTCATGGAAAACATCTCCTTAAGTTTTGAACATTCAGCAACAAAAGCTTCCCATAAAGTAACCATGCATGCGGCATGGACAAATTGTCCTTTGATAACCGCACGCTTCTGTGAAAACGGATGGCAGCTGTCAAAGTGAAGGAAGCTATTAGAGTAAGTCTCCTTACAGAAGATCTCAGCTACAAATCTCTGATGTTCCAAGTCCTTAATCAGGAGAATATCTAAATAAGCAATGTCATTTACTTTAGTACTATAGGTAAATTTAAGGAATGATGTTTTTGTGTTGATATAATAAAATAATGGGGTCACTTGCTCTCTTGACCCCTTCCATGAAATAAAAATATCATCCAAATAACGTACATAAGTATGACAAAAGCTAAATAATTGTGATGCTCTAAGGTAGCATTTCTCCAATTCAAGCATTACAATATTTGCATACAGACCCCCACAAACAGAACCCATTGCTACACCCTGTTTTTGCAGGTAGTAGTTGTTGTCAAACAAGTTGAAATTACTCTTAAGTACCATGTCAAGAATCTATTCATACATGTTAATTCTCTCTTGGGGGACCCCTTTGGACAAAAGGTAATCGCAAAACCACTCCTCCCCAATTCATGTGGAATTACAGAGTATAAATTGACCACATCAATTGTAATAAATAAAAATTCACTATTGAAGGCAATGTTGTTAATTTTCCTAAGAAAATCCCATGAGTCGATACATAGGTGACATTCATCAAGGAGATACTTTTTTAGCTCAATGTCCAAGAATTTTGCTAGGGGATATGTAATTGAACCTCTGGCATCAACAATTGGATGCATGGGGGGTTGCTTAACACTCTTGTGGATCTTGGGCAACCCAAAAATAGCTGGGGTTGTGGGAAATTCAACAGATAAATAGTGTAATTCTTGAATGGTAATAAGCCTGTCTATAAATAAGTCCTGTGAAAAGCTTTTGATTTTACGATAAGTACCATTCATTTCACTCAAGGAACTCTTACTGTAAGTTGTAGTCTCTAAAATTGCTTTCATTTTACTAATATAATCAGAAGCATTTGTAATAACAACCCCACCCCCGTTATCTGGTTTCATGATCCTAATTCCTGAGGTCTGTTTCAAAAATTGCAATTCCAACTCTTCATCCCTACTTAGATTTCTATTGGGATTCAACCTCATATTTATTTTATTCATTGTACTTAAAGATCTAATATCCAGCTCACACACCCTTTCAAAAGTAGCTAACACAGGGTGCATTGGGGGTTATAGGTACTAGAGATAGCAAAGGGGTCATGAATATGTCCAACCCCCCTGGACAAGAACATTCAAATTAAGTTTTCTAACAAACAGTTTTAAATCAAGGAGTGCATGTACAAGATTCATATGCTTACTAGGAATAAAAGTAAAACATTCTACTAGTAAGTCACAAATAATAACATTCAGTGAAATATTAGAAAAATTAAAAACTTTAAAGTCCTTGGTACTATTCAGCTCAATACAGACTGGTGGAAGAATCACACCAGGGGCATTATCAGACGACTCTGTAAGAATTAATCCCATGAGAAGAAGTCCAGAAGTGGTCGCCTTCTCCCTCTCCAGGAAAGGTTGTTCTTCCCTCTATTGCCACAGCCCATACCCCTCTGTGGGGGGTGATTGTTGTCTCCCCTGAGTGTTGCTGACTCCACATTGATTCATGATGCGTTCCAAACGTCTGAGTTGTGGAAAGTTCTCTTCGCCTAAAATATTACCCTCCAACTCTTGGTCATAATAGTCATCAGTCCCATGATTCTGCATGCTAGATTGATGAGAAGTCTTATTAACATACCATTCTTGACATGGGTGCGGGGGAGGATAGGTCACATTGTTGTTATAGTCCTTTTTATTCTTCGCCAGTTTTTTCATCTTCCTGTTTTTAATAGCAACAAGTTTCTCTTCAAGTAAATGGAAAATGTGGCAATAATAAAATTTATTGTTAATAAAACTAGGATCAAGTGTGATTAGCCCATCCAAATTAGTAGCTTTCTTGGTTTAGCTTATCAATTTCAGCATCATTATGCTTAACAACCATGTCCATGTATTCCAAACCAAACCTATCAAATAGGCTTAAAAGTTCCTTGTGAAAATTCGAATTGGCAGTAAGACCAGTTGGATCCTTTTGATATGTTTTTATGGACTTGTGTTATTTCTGTTTGCAGTATTTTTCATCTCAAAATTTTGGCAAGAATTTGGGTTTTAGAATGTAATGTCTTTTTAAATGTGGTAGAGGAAGTGATGTCACTGTTTCTTGGTCTACTTAATGTTACCTTTCATGTTTTAACTTTGTATGTGAAGTTCCCGATTAAGCATTTTTGGGATGAAAGTGCTTATACCTGTGCATATTAAAGTGGATTTTTTGGATTTTACAGCCATTTCCTGCTTTTTGTGACTTCATACACTAAAGAGATCAGATTAAATGTTTTTGGTTCAAACTTGTTTATATATGGCATTTTAGGGGGTATAGATGAAGGCTGTGGGGAGATGATCGCTAAGGCTGTCTTCCTGACAGCCTGAGTGGTAAGATAGTGAAGGCTTATTGGTTAGAGTCCAGTCCAGAATTGTCTGTTAGTATGCTCGTCTATCTTAGTAGGCCATTGTATAGTTTAGATGAAACCATAAAGTTGGACGGGATGTCTGAAGAACAAGTGTGCTAATCCATGTTGAGATCCCCCATTATTATAGGTTCCTGGTTAACTGTAAAGGAAGACCAATACAGAAGGTTTTCAGTTATAGAAGGGTTGTTACCAAAAGGGATGTAGACTGAGAGTATGATAATACATTTTTGGGGGTTTACTTCCAGATGGGAAATTACTATTTCAGTATTACTGAGGCATGGGAGTTTTAATTCTAGGCATTCAAGTTTGAGTGTATCTTTAAATATTATAGCTATGCCTCCACCATGTTTGTGCATTCTGTCAAGTCTGTAGATATTATAGCCTGGGGTTAGAATTTCATTAACTTTTATGTGAGGTTTTAGATATGTTTCTGTTAAAACTACAATGTCTGTCGAGTACAGGGAGAGGGATGCATCAAAATTCATTTATTTTATTTAAGAGGCTGCTAAGATTCATATTGATAAGTAGAATACCAAAGCCAGTTCATGGTAGATTAATGATGTTTTGAGAATGTGAAGTGTCTGGTGGATGAGGAGTTTGTTGTAGGCCTGGGTATGGGTGAATGTCACCACTAGTTTGATCTGTAATATTTTGTGTAGAAATAGATGTGTGAGTTTGGATGCAAATCTAGTATATTTCCAGACTAAATGTAGAGAAACTGATGGCTAAATGTATCTAAAAGAAAACAGTTCTCTGTTGGACCCATTAAAGATGTGCAGAGATATGGCAATGTTTATATTAGAAGTATCTGGTGTGGTGGGGATGCGATTCGTGGGATAGTATGTATTTGTGATTTGTTAATGTACTGTAAAATACAGTAAAACCAAACCACAGCCAGTATCCAGAAAAAAGAAACTTTTAATGGTGAGTGATTTTGCGGCAATCAGACAATACAACATCTCTTTACTTTGAGATTTAAAATATATTCCAACCAGTAAAAACTCCTATATAATCAACAGTCAATTAAAAGCATTAACAGTACAATTAAAATGTAAAACCATAGATACAAATGATCTTACTACGTTCCTTGCCTGTAAAACTGGCTTCGTGGGAGCCTTATCATTGAGCCCCTTCCCACTGTAGCTCTCATCCTAATTATCCATTCTAATTCATCAACTTCTGTCCTATCGGTAACATCCCCTCTCCTTTCATTATTTCTTTTTCTAGAGCCATAAATCTAAATGTATGTGTACTGTCATACTTGGCCACATGTTTAAGCAATGCATTATTATCTGCCCCTCTGTGTATATCATAAATGTGTTCTCTCATCATTTGCTATAACATACAGTTGGTTTTGCCTATATAGTATGAAGAACATACTATTCAGTGTGCCAAATAAACAAGATTGCTAGTGTTAATCAGCAAATACTCTAAACTCTATTGTCTTCCCTGTATCAGGATGAACAAAAGTGCTACTGCTATCGATATACTGACAAAAATTACAGTTGGAACAGGGAAAAGTGCCTCTGTTTTTATTATAGGAATTATCTGATGAGTCCCTGGGGTGACATAATAACCTTTTTAAAGACTTTTTATTTTTATAGGCAAAGGTGGGGTTGTCTCCCACAATCTGTCTAATTCTATCTTCAGAGCATAATACTGCCCAGTTCTTCCTATGAATTCCTTGCATGAGATTCACATTACTTGTCTAGGTAATGGGTATTCTCACTGACCTAGGACCAGCTTGTTCCAGACCTGATGGTGCCATTTCCCTCTGTTCTGAAAAATAAGACTTTCCTATAGTCTCCCGTAGCCTTGGAACTATAGACAGCCCATCATTAACTTCATCTTCCTTATATCCTCTATACAAAAATGTATTCTTCAGACCCGTTAACTCCCCATCCAGGCTACTTTCATTTGTAGTCAACCTAGAGGTTCTCAGACCCTGTCCTTTTATGATATTTTTAAATATATGCCTTGGATGCATACTATGCCTATGATGGTAACTGGTTCTGTAACATCCTTTCCTATATATTTGTGTGTTAAAATTGCCCCCCAAGTAGAAGTCTGTTGTGTCATAAGCCTTATTCATGGTGAATTTCAAGAAGTTAGTGATCCTATTAATATTATGAATGAACTGTTGTATAGCTGCAGTGTCCCTCTCCCATAAAAGGAAAGGTCATCTACAAACCTATGATAAAATGCTATACTTCCCTGAGTTTCAAAACCTAGTAGGTGATGCTTCTTCCTTTGAGCCATGACAGTGTTGGTGTAGCTATTGGCACACGAGGTGCCCATAACTACGCCATCTAATTGTTTCTATAATGTATGTTTAAATAAGAAAATATTATTCTCTAATATGAGTTCCACCAACAAAGATAGTAAATCCATAAACTTGGGTTCCAACTGCCCATCATTCATTCAATATTGTCTAAGCATATCCACTCCTTCTTCATTAGGTATGACTGTGAATAGGGTTTGGACATACAGTGTCACTAATAAATACCTATCCCTACTCTCCCTAGAATTTAGGAATTGGTACAGGTCTCCTAAAACTGTTTTGCATCACATAATACATACCTATTTCTACTTAGCACAGATTTAAGATGTTTTTCCACAAATATTGAAAGAGGTTCAGTGCATCATCCCCTCCCTGCGACTATAGATTGCATGGGTGGTAGTGTGGGGTGCTTGTGTATTTTTGGAGTTCCCTGGATAATGGATATAAGAGGTTTCTTAAATAAAAAAAATATTCAAATATCTCTTGTGTTATAATGTAACATTGTAAACAGTCATAAATAGTATCACTGATGTTCATAATACATGTATCTAGTTGTCCAACATCTATCTTTTCATATACATTCACATCAATTAACATAGCTTCCATTGTTTGTTTATAATAACTTCTATCCATAACAACCAATGGACCTCCTTTGTCAGCAGGCCTAATTATTAATTGCATATCATGCTGTAAATTACTTAGTGATTCACTCTCTTCTCTATCCAAGTTAACAAACTTTTTCCCAGCCACTCTGCTATCATATAGTTTATAATTTGATAAGAGGAAAAATGAAAGGTTATAATGAGAAGGCTGAGAAGAGAAGTGTGTAGCAGTAGCATTGTTATAGGAGTAGGTAATGTATTTTTAGTGACTAAGCGATCAGAGTGGACTGTGTTAATTTAAATGTAAATACTTTGGGAAAAAAAGGGGGAAGGAGTAAGTCAGGGCTATGATGGGTGATCACTGTTGTGAGAGTAGTATAAGTGATTACCTGTTTGGGAACTGGTGTTTGGATGATTAGGTGCTATGGGTGTGGTTTTGGTTAAAGATAAATGGAGATGTAGTGGGGTGGGTGGAAATTGGGTGTAGTGTAGGGGAGCCCCAACACAGAAAGAGCAAACAGAGTGGCTACACTGCGAGTGGTATTAACTAGAAAAACTATCAGTATTTAGGTAATCTTTGACTTTCTGTTCAAACTGCACTACAGATAGATTACTTTATCAGTTGTTCATCTTGGTTTCACAAAGTAAAAAGGCAGAAAAGCATTAAAAATTTCATTATATAAGTTTTAGACACTGAAGAAGTGATAATATTGTTTACAGAGTCTGGTCGAAGGTTCCATAAGTTAACTTCCTTTAGAGAACCCTTTAGTTTAAAGAGCAGTGGGACATTTAAGTTCCCTTTGCAAATCACAGTTCTTTTTAACCCTGTAATCAGTTCCTTAGTCCAGAGTTCTATCAGGCAGGGAAGCATTAAAGCTCCATTTGTTATGACCTTAGTGACTAGTTAGTACTTTGGGAGGGAGAGGGGAGTACATAGAGTGTGGAAATGCAGTACTGTAAGACCTAAATGCCCCCTAAATGCACCCGTGAGTGTACATGTCACAGTTTGTCTTTCGGCTTTTCCCGGTTAGGGGTCGCCACAGCAGAACTCCACTACAGAAGTTTATTCCTTTAGATAAAAGCACAAACAAGAACAAGATCATGGATCTTCATTGAAAATGAACTTATGTTTGCTGCCCAGGAGCTCAGTGGTTATTTGAGTAGAGTAGCCAGGTCCACTTATGGAAATCCAAGCAGTAGTTTGTATCAATTATTTTGAAAGTCCAGTCTCTATGAGGGAGATTTATGGTCACGGGGTCAGGCTGATAGGGGTGCAATTTAAAACAGCAGAAGATGAAGTTAGAGAGGTTAGTTTGTGGAGAACAAAAACTGCAAAAGAAAAGTACTGAAAAGTGGATTCATAATGGGAACAGTGAAAACAGAAAAAAGAAAAGATAATATCAATATAAACAGTGTTGAATATCATTAACAATCTGATCTGCCAGTTAGTAAAGCATAGGGAGAACTTGTAAGAGCAAAAATCTGGCATCTAGAATGAATTAAAAATGTACTGCTTGTGTTCGCTTACTGTTTAACCATGCAATAATTTGTCTCTAGCCTCCAGACACAAAAAATGCTTCAAGTTTAGTTGGTAAGAAACAGTCTACACCTTGTAAGTACATTTAACAAATTCTGAATGAACGATCATCTGCTTTATTGTCTGTGACAATAAACAGTTCTATATCTGAGGGAAATCAGTCTACTGCTAGCAAAAAGAGGTCTCTGATGTTCAGTCTAAAGTCTAACAGTGTATCTGAATACACCTGAGATATAATTGTAGACTGAAACTTTTGAGTGTTTAACATTAAAGTAACAGTGGAGCTAAGAGGATTTGGAAATTACAGCCTATTTAGTATAATGTAGCTAAACAGGCTAGGAACTTTAATTCCATATAGCTAAAAAGGCTATGCACTTTAATTCCATTACATTACATAAAACACTAACAATATAACAAACTCAAATGTGAGTCTGACTAGAGCGCTTGTCTTATAGTTCATACGGTACAGGGTAATTTAGTATCAGATTGCAGCATCTCTATGCACGTTAAAACTAAGCAGAGACATTCCAGACATTCCAGTTAGCAATAATAATGTACAATATTTAAATACAGTTCCAGTACAGATTTACTTACTTGGTATGCACACCATGTGGGGGGACCGATTTCCTCCTTCTCTCAAGGGGTCTGAATATTTAAAAATGGTGCCTTACAGTCCGACTACCATTAGTAAACTCACACTGAGGGAGGAGTTGCAGACCAGATGATGTGTGCTGGATTGGTGCAGGCCGGAATGCTGCTTGTTGGACTGGCACAGATTGGACCAATGGAAAAAAAATATGAATGAGCCTGGCCATACCGCAAGTGGTGTAAACTAGAAAAAATATCAGTATTCAGGTAATCTTTGACTTTCTGTTCAAACTGCACTACAGGTAGATTACTTTACTTTATCAGTTGTTCATCTTGGTTTCACAAAGTAAAAAGGCAGGAAAGCATTAAACATTTTGTTATATATGTTTTAGACACTGAAGAAGCGATAATACTCTTTCGGTAGTCTTCTCAACGGTTCCATAAGTTAACTTCCTTTAGAGAACACTTTTTTTAAGAGCAGTGGGAAATTTAAGTTCCCTTTCCAAATCACAGATCTTTTTTTCCCTGTAATCAGTTTCTTAGTCCAGAATTCTGTCAGGTAGGGAAGCATTAAAGCTCCATTCGTTATGATTTCAGTGACTAGACAGTACTTAAGGCAGGACAGGGAAGTACACTGAGTGTGGAAATGCAGTACTGTAAGACCTAAATGTCCCCTAAATGCCCCCACGAGTGTGCACATCACTACAGAAGTTGTTATTCCTTTACAGAAAGAAGAAGAATGAGATCATGGATCTTCATAACCATGAATATTGTAGTCCTTATTATAAGAAGTTATATATGTCATCTTTTTTAAATATTTCCAGCTTTTGTGTTACATGAATCCACTAATGTTTGACATATTGATCCTTTATACAGTTGCTTCTTGTCATATCCATTTGAACCTATATCACATTTCACATGACTTTTTATATTTTAATGAAAACCATACACTGCCCATAACCTATTTACTTAAAAGAAACACACAAAATTATGTACATCTTCAAATAATGAGGTTTAACCCTCCTGATAGAACAACTGTCACAAATTAACAGCTGCGCCTGCAAGCATTACCTACCCTAAAGTTAAGGTTATCCATGCTAAAGTGCATGTTACAGCTAGTTCTTCTACTTACAGTAATTGCTGTCTGTTCTTGTCTTAGCTTTATTCCCTTCCCAGAAGTGAAAGACAGCTTGTATGCTTTCAGAAAATATTAACTTTTAGCTTAAGAAAAAGTGCACTGGCTATATTTAAATAGAACTAAATTATAAAGTGTTCCAGTAAATGCATTAAGGTATTTAGGTACAAGGAAAACTGTTTTCTCTTATACGCTTTCAATAATTTCAAACTTTACTGTTTACTAAGCTTGTACTTGTAAGGTTTAATTTTACATTTCCCTCTGGAAACAGTTCCAGAGCTCTCGAGATTTATTGCCTGTACCTGTAGTCAACTTGTCACCATGGAAAAATAAGAACAGAGTAGACAGCTGTCCCAGCTCTTCTCAACTTACACTGAAAATGTATTTGCTAAAGGAAAACTTTTCATTACATTTAGTGTTCTTTTATTTTTTATAGACAAATACTTGCACAAGAAACTTGGTCTTAAATTAAGTCAATGGCATTAATCCAGACATTCACCTATGCTAAAGTAAGATAAAACATCTCACCTCTACATATATTATCAGTGCACTTTTACAACCCATCCCAAAGTCCAAAATTACAGCACATTAACTGAGCATGCTTTTGTTTAGATTTTCTGCTCTTTTTACATTGTAATGCCTACATCTCTTAAAACTAAAAATGAAAAAATAAAGTCCTTGTTTACTTTAGTATCTTTATGACATACAGTTCTAGATGATTTTCACTGCTGAAGTGACACCAAGGCCCAATGTGCAAAAATGGGGAAAGGGGATTATGGATGGATGAATGCAATTTATATCAGAAAATGTTTTATACAAATACTGTTAAGGACAAAAATTGTTTTACTTACAGTTACTCTTTTTTCCCTTCTTTTTTTCCATTTAGTATCCTTCGTAACACTAATGACATGAAGTGGGTATATGCCGTTCAGCACCCCCCACAAGCTGAACATAGTCAAAGTCCAATCTTTCTCAGCCAGATTTTCTTGTAAAGCCATACTTCACAAATGTGATTGATGCTTTATAGCCTCACATTTATTTACTAATTTTAGTGCTACCAGTCTTCTTCCTGTTTATCTCCAGCTATCAACTGCAGACTCAGGTTCAAATCCAAGGTACTTCCAAGTCTTCTAGTCTCGCTCTCCCTCTCTCTCAATCATTTTGCTTTAGAACACTGGAAAATGTTTCACTGGCAAATTCTCTCTATGGGATTTTTTATCTGAAGAATGATTAGCAGAGCCCCCATCTGTTTGATGACTCACTTTTTGTTGGGCAAACTTGTGTATTTCCTCCTCAGTCTGTTCTGCATCAAAAATGAATTTGATTCATTAGGAAAAAAATATTCTGACAATGGCTGGCTACAGCAGCTTAAATCTCACACCTGCCTCTAGACATTCCCTTATTTTCCTGTATAAATTTGTTCCTTTTCTTCCTAGTGTACACTGAATAATTATTTTCCACAAGCCCTCTACTGTCTCCAGTTTTTAATATTTTGAATTTCTGTCACAGTTTTGTTAGGATCAACTTCTTATGCTGGTACAAATGCATGTTTACTAGCACAGGTCTTGGCTGCCTTCTCATGGCCAGGTTTGGAGCGTATACACAATGAGCCCTTTCAATTAACAAATCCTGCTGGGGGGTACTAGTCCAGTTGCTTATCTGTATAAAATGTATACAGTTTGTTCCTTCCAGTTTCTCTGGTACTGCAGAAAATGTCAGGTTTTGTCTGTGTGCTCTGTCTTCTAACGCTACCATTTTTTGAAACATCTATTCTTGAGCAGTTTCAGCCAGCCTTTTCCTCAATTCAGACTCTGATTTTTGCAGTTTTATCAGTTCATCTGAATAGAAGATTAAAGCTTCTTCCATTTTTCATTTTTTCAGACTTTTGCTATTTGATTTGATATACTCCTTCAATGTTTTATTTATTTTAATCAGCTCTGAGCACATTTGATTTATTTTCCCCTAAATTACTGGAAGTCATGTCTTATACCAACGTTGGAGCCTGAACTGCTTTTTGTTAAACTGCTGCAGGATTCTTCCATCAGGGTTTTCTCTTCACCTTTTCTAGTTAATTATCTTTAAGGCTCTCTAAATTTCTTCTTTGCTGGCATTTAGGAAATACACAGTAACTGAATTTTATTATAACTGTCAGAATTACTAGTTCTAATCCACACGTCTGGGTGTGGGTAATGCTGGATTTACCCATGGTTGGCATGGTTTGGTCACGAGGGCAAAACCCGAGTGGCCAAACAAAGGCAACCATGGGTAAATCCAGCATTACCCACACCCAGAAGTGGGTTATTGCTATTATACAATGACATTATTTAAGAAAAAAAATACTTAGTTTTCTTAAATAATGGCATTGCATAATGCCTCCTTGCTGCCCTTCCGCAGCTGTCCGGTATTCAGTGGCAGTTCTGATGTACTGCGCATGCGTATGCTTACGCAGTACATCAGAGCTGTGGGTGGAAGCAACAGAGAAAGCAAGATCTCCGTTGCTTTTTATAAAGTGTCTCGCTATGTTAAAGGAGTTTAACATAGCGAGACAGCTTTAAAAAAAGCAAGGGAACTTTCTCCGTTGCTTTTTTTAAAGCTGTCTCACTATGTTAAACTCCTTTAACATAGCTTGACACTTTCTAAAAAGCAACCGAGATCTTGCTTTCTCCGTTGCTTTAGAAAGTGTCTCGCTGTGTTAAAGGAGTTTAACATAGCAAGACAGCTTTAAAAAAAGCAACAGAGATTTTCCTTTCTCCGTTGCTTTTTTTAAAGCTGTCTCGCTATGTTAAACTCCTTTAACATAGCGAGACACTTTCTAAAAAACAACGGAGATCTTGCTTTCTCCATTGCTTTAGAAAGTGTCTCGCTGTGTTAAAGGAGTTTAACATAGCGAGACAGCTTTAAAAAAAGCAACGTAGATCTTCCTTTCTCTGTTGTTTTTTTTAAAGCTGTCTCGCTATGTTAAACTCCTTTAACATAGCGAGACACTTTCTAAAAAGCAACAGAGATCTTGCTTTCTCCATTGCTGTAAGAAAAAAAAAGGCATACTAATGGAAAAAGTCTGGGCGACCGGACCTTTTTCCATTAGTATGTCTGATTTACAATATGCATGCTGACCAATCAGCATGCACGTTTTTGGAATATTAATGGGGGGTCGTTGTATAATTTCTTTTTTCACACTTGAACAACTGAAGTCAAGCTGTTGATCAGTGTGCAGCTATCCTGGAAGCTACTGCTGCATTTATCTTTCTTTCATCTGCAAGGAAACTAGTTAAGCGGCCTGTTCTCTCAGATATGCCTGAAACAAATGCAGTGGAGAGTACTGGATCCTGGACTGAGCCCTGCAGTCCTCCATCAGTCACTTCCCTTATTCCTGCCATATACCTCACACTGCAGTTCTCTGTGTCCCACCCTCCAGTAATGCTGAAGTTTAGTTCCCTTAGTCATATTTATATTTGTGATCCCTAAAGCCTTCCAAGTATTCACCTATGTAGGCCTTGTTGACTTCTAGGTAGTTTGTGTTCCTTGCTATCTGCAACCTCTTTTCCATCCTTAGTCAACCTGAATAGGTCCACCTGTCCTTACTGGCTTTCTGTAATGTGTCTAATACACAATGATCTTTTTCTTGATTTCTTCTGTCAGCTTTCTTTTGACTTCCACCTTTGTTCTCCCCACTTCTTTTGACAGCCTGCGTCTTGTCATATTTTTATAATGAACCCTCAATTGCCAGTCATTCACTTCTACTTATTTTATTCCATGTCTTCTGCCCTAACTGCTAACCTCACATTCCTGTGCAGGAATACTGGCTTTCACCTCATTACCCTTTTACCGTTTTTCCTCACTCTCCAGCTCATAGTCTCAGGCCCACCACCCTTGATCCATTTCTGCAGCTTGCTCACTCTGGTGATTCATCTCTGGTCCCTTAACATATCTATGACTCTCTCCCCCAGCTTGGCATAATCTACTAACCTGAAATCCTGCATCATTACCTTTGCCTTTAGCTTCCTGCACTTCTCACCTACTCTAAAGCACATACTAGAGTGACTACCATTACATAATAGCACCTTTACCTAGACTTCTCCAATTCCTTTTGTCATTGTTAGACTAAATTCGGAATTCTGTCCTTCTTGTATAGCCATGTAAC